>NC_142801.1:13506232-13682099 GCF_049724085.1 Artemia sp. Qi Xiang Cuo
GCTAAATATATAACATTTCCATAGTTTTAACACGATTGGCTATCACCGAATTTTCAATAAATAGTTTTCCTCCCTCTTTTGGGCAAAATTGTTGTTTAGTGCCGCACAATGGCAGAAAATGTCACTTTGTTGTGGTATTATTGGTTCAATACAATCTTTCTTTACATTCACGTTCAATATTCGTATCAAAATACTTTGAGAATGATATATCCATGAGGAAATGCTTATTTCCAAATATTTATTAGAAAGGGAGACAGTCCCACTATCAAAGTTAATTATAGGGTCATCATTTCCAAAGGTGAGTTGTTGAAAAGTCCTTTTTCTAGGGCTATTCCCCATGGGATTCGACAGGGATAATTCCCCAAGGAGACAAAAAAGATCAAACAATGTATGTTACAATTGATTAGAAAAATTAGAAATATTCTTTTAAGAATATTTCAATCTTAGTTAAGACAAAGTTCCCTTAAGCAATTTCCCTCGTCCCCTTCTTTTGAGTGAATTCCCTGGAAGCATTGATGATGCTCCCATCCCTTCCCCACCTCTTCAGCTTTTGTATCGGTGAACATTCTTTCGTGTTATACAGAAAAAAAAAGTTGTCTGAAATAAGTAGGGTGCTATCACCAGGGCTGTATCCATGATTTTTTTTTTGGGGGGGGGAGGAAGGGTTACAAAAGGATTTTTCAGGGAGGTGAGCTTACAAAAAAAGTTTTCGGGGGGGAGGGGTGTACAGAAAAACAACTTTAACAAACACTTCAAAATGAGTTGGACAAACATTTCGGGGAGGGGGGTTAAAACACCATAGCTCCCCCTGGATATGGCCTTGACTATCATCCCACAGCACCCATATTTGGGGCATAGTCCAAAAATATTTTCGGGACAAGGAGGATTAGAGAATTTTCTCGCCCTCCCCACCTGAAAAAATCCTTCCACATTCAGGTGAAAGCTTACGGAGAGTTACGAAATCTAGGCATAGAACACATTTTTTGAGACTTTGATTACACTAACACCACCTACACAAACATTGATGATGCTCCCATCCCTCCCCCACCTATTCACCTTTTGTATCGGTAAACATTCTTTTTTGTTATACAGAAAAAGATTGTCTGAAATAAGTGGGGTGCTATCGCCAGGACCGTATCCATGTTTTTTTTCGGAGTTGCCATTTAACCAAACACTTGGAAAACTATAGGTCTCACCGTTCGCCTGTGAGTCCAGGGGACGTGTTGGTCATGCGTATCCTATGACACGGCATTCCACCCTTAAACTAGAAGTGGCCAAGCCTATTAGGCTTAGGTCACACGTCCAGTGGACATTGTCCGTCACACGTCAACCCAAAATCAGTCCGATCTTTCATCCTTTAGTTCTATAACTATCTACCTAGGTTCCAGGGGCGAATCTAAAAAAATTTCGCTGGGGGGGGGGGAGAGGGGTCTAGTTTTGGATATTCAAGGAGCATGGGCTATATAATAATTTTTTTCTCCTCATTACTGGGGGAGCAACTGCCCCCCTTGCCCCTTCCAAACGACGCCCCTGCTCAGTTCTGCCCTAAGAATGATGTATGGACGGATTGATGATAGACTTATCTATCAACAAGTGAAATGACATCATTTTTATACCATCCTAAAAAGGGCTTATGCCAGATTTTCTAACTGCTTGATTTTTAATTAAAATCAAGTGGTTGAGGGCACCAAGCCATGGCTAATCATAGGCAGCGCGCTAGCGCTGCCTAAGTAAACAACGATGTGGCCACAATGTGTATTTTTTTTCTCCATACCCGGGCGCTTCGTATCGAAGGAGTTGTCGTAGAAACTTGGAAAAGGGCTCATTCGATTGGAAATTGGAGTGGTTAGTGCCCTTATAATAGTTGAAAGGGATTGGAGGGCAACTAGCCCCCCCACGCCCATCATTAGCCCAAACACATCCAATCAAAATTTTGAGATAACCATTTTGTTCAGCGTAGTTGATTTCCAGATAGAAAATATCTTTTTGAGGTGGACACTCCCCCACAACTCTCGGGGTAAGGGTTTTAAGTTATTTCCTGAGGGCACTTATAACCGATGTTTGTATAGTCCACTACGTATTATTTTGTCCTTTAGAACAGGACACTACATTTGGAAGGTGTCGTCGTAGAAACTTCTAAGGAGACTCATTCGATTTGAAACCGAGATTTATAGTGCCCTTTTTAATATTCTAAAGTGATTAGAGGGCAACTAGCCCCCCCCCCTCACGCCCATCATTCCCCCAAACACATCCAATCAAAATTCTGAGATAGCCATTTTGTTCAGCGTAGTTGATTGCTGGATAGAAAATATGTTTTTGAGAAGGACACTCCCCCACAACTCTCAGGGCAAGGGTTTGAAGTTATGCCCTGGGGGCATATAAGGTTTTTATAGAAGGCGTTGTCGTAGAAACTTCAAAACTGGCTCATTCGATTAGAAATTCAAAGGGTTAGTGCCCTTTTTAATAGTCGAAAGTGATTGGAAGGCAAATAGCCCCCCCCCCCCCCACGCCCATCATTCCTCCAACTACCGCAAATTAACATTAATGAATAAATACATCCCAAAACAAACAAAAATTGCTATAAATAGCCAACTCAAACTTGAAACCAAAACCAATTAAGGTAATTTGGGCTCAAAACCGCTATGCCTTGCCAAGGCCGGAAAATAATATACACGTTACTTAAAAAAATACAAATGAATTTCCATTGTCACTTTTATACACATATACTAATATTTAGTAATCAAAATGTTAATATTATTTGATTTATTATAGCTATAAAAGTAAGAACATTTATATTTTTTTCAGTAAAGTGCAAATTTTGTTCTTGCCTTGGGAAGGCATAGGGGTTTTGCGCCCAACTTATGTTAATTTCTGCTCGTTTTGAGTTTCACTCGGATATTTATTGTAATTTCTGTTCGTTTTGGGTTTCATTATTTATCGATGGTGATTTGTTGTAATTTCACGCTTGGTAGGTTATTTGATTTTATTTTTGCTCATTTTTGTTTAATGGAGTTCTTTACTTTTCTTTGAAAAACTTATTTTGTGGAAAAAGTTGTTTTAATTAATTGAAGAAAAAACCAAGACTGATAGTCTGGGTGAGAGGCAAATCTGGCATCAGCTCTTTTTAGGTTGGTATAAAAATGATGTCATTTCACTTGTTAATAGATCTGCAGTTGTTCATAATTTTATTTATTTATTTAGTATCACCTATAAAGTGAAACTGAAACCGCGGTTCCACGGTTTTGACGGTTCCAAACCTTGCATCCAAGGTTTTATCATGTCTCAAATGAATGAACTTAGTTAAACGAAGCTTTAAAGTATATGTCTATATTAACCATTAACTTCGTAGGCACTACTTGTATCTTTAGGAACGAATGTGTCATCGTGTGGGGGTACTGCCTCAGATTTTGATGATTTTAGATAAGATTAGATAAGACAAGATTTTATTCTTTATCAATACACATACAGTAATACACTGTGCTAGGTACCTAAATAATGACTTCTCGGAATGCTTTCGCCAAAATTGTTGTTTTGCGCCACAAAATTACAGAAAATGTTTCTTTGAAGGGGGACAATATTTTTGCTACTTAAAAGGGCACTGAAACTTTCCATTTTCTTTCTAATAAGCCTTCTCTCTATATTATAGAACCATAGGGTATATTCGATCATCCTGGAAAAACACAAATAAAAAAACAAAGCAACGTGCACTTTTGTATTTTTATTTTTGCAAAATTCGTATTTTTTTTCCTCGAGAAAAACGATCGCCGTATTTTTTTGTTGTTTTTTTTTGGGGGGGGAGGGGGGGAGCGGGAGGATTTTTACAGCATCTGGAACAATTCAGTATAGTTATCTTATTTAAGTTAGTTATTTTAAATGAAGCTTTAAAATAAGTATCAGAAACATTTATATGCAATAAGAAGGGAGGTATCACTCCGTAGCACCGTTATTCAGGCGGAGTCTAAATGGAGAGAAAAGAGAGGTTAATTCATATTCCTTCCCCCCATACCGCTTATAAATTTATCTGAAAGCCATTGGACAGTTAGACAATTTGGAAACTGAAATAAAATCTTTTAGGCATCTCACCCCTCCCCCTCTACCTGCACTGCGACCCACTGCTCCCTTTGGTAATAGCTGATACACAACTATAGCCTACATAACTAAAGGTAATTTTATGAAAAATCAAGTGAATCAAGCTGGTTAAATTCAGCATTAAGAGAAATATCTATTGACTATTGAACTGGACTAAGGACTATGGACTATAGACTATGATCTATTTATCTTTTATGGACTACATTATGGACCTTTAAGGAACGAATGCGCCACGGTGTGGTATCACTTGATCTGCAATTGGGAAGATGAATATATAGTTTTTTTGTACTTTTAAATTGACTGGCCATCTCAGAATTTTGAATCAGTTACAATTTGTCCTCTTTGGGGCAAAATCGTTATTTGGTGCAACAGAAAAAACAGAGAACGCCACTTCACTGTAACACAGCTTTTGGTCACTAGAAAAGGGCACTAGAACTTTTCATTGCCGTTTGAATGAGCTCTCCCGATCTTCTAGGACTATCGGTTCGGTAAGATCACCCCTGGGAAAAACAGAAGACAAAAAACAAATAAACAAGCATTCATGGTCTTTCTTCTGAGTAAAAATTCAAAATTCCACTTTTTTGTAGATAGGAGCTTGAAACCTCGAAAATAGGTTTCTCTAAAGTTCTGAATCTCATGGTGCGATTTTTATCAACACCACTTCTCCTTTTGAGGATATCCCCCCTTTTTTTCAAAATCGTGCAAATTTTCTCAGGCTCGTAACTTTTGATGGGTCGTAACCTAATGAACTTTAAGTATTTAGAATCAGCATAAAAAGCCAATTCATTTTGCATATTGTTTGTTATCAAAATTCCGTTTTTAGAGTTTCGGTTACTATCTGCCCTAGTCGTTCATTATTTACAGTTTATTGCCACGAATTGTTTGATTTGTGGACTATAGTGGGTGAAAACTTGCCCCGGGAAACCTTCATTAGCTGTTTGCATTTTAGTGATGCATGTCCTTCTTGGGTAGCACGGGTAGCCTAAGGAGTGCAATTCGGGCAAAATGTTTCGGTGCCTCTACCTGGAAGACTACCAAACAAAAATTTATGGACTATATACCAAAAGAAAGACGCATCATTCAGCTATATATTTGAAATATTGCTAGGCATTACATATTTTTTTTTCCTATTTTTATCTTGACAATAATTATTATTCCTGCGAAAAGCTTATAGCTGTGTTTTAGCTTTCTAGTAATTCTATAAGAATATAGGACACGCCCTTTGATTTTGGCTAAACCCAGTGTTATTTATCATTTACTCAGGAACACTAATTCGTGAAAATACAGGGGAGAAGGGGGGGGGGAGGATGCCTTTTCGTTTTTTTTAACTGAAGATACCAAATCGTATTTTTTTTAATCTAGAGGGCCAGTTTTCTTTCTTTCGGTTATTTTCAATGAAAATATAAAAAAAGGTAATTTGAAAATCTGCACGAGAGTTCCCGGGCGAATGCCCTTGTCCCCTTTCCCCATGCGGCACCCCTGAGTCTAGTGTATGACAAGTTATGAGACAAAAGAATGTTCTCCATTAAAAGATTGTGGCTCCGATTCCTCTCTTATGCTTCCCCCTTGTCTCTTATGTGTACGAAATGATCGTACAGAAAACTATTTGATGGGATACGAACTCAAAGCTACCGAGCTTCAATATGTGGCATGTATATTATGAAAACAAATTTCTAAGCATGAAGACGTTTTCCTGTACGATAGGATTTGTAACTTATGTACGGTAGGATTTGTAAATTCGTTTTAGTTCAAGTAGGAAATCTTAGGCATTTGGATATTACCGTTATTTTGCCAAATTACCCTTACTCACAGCAATAAAACTATCAAAGAACAAGTTAGCTTTTCGGTATGGTGCTTTATTTTTTGCCCATCCTTGTTTAAAACTCATTAACAATCTCTGGCCTAAATAAGCTTAATGAACAGAATGAATGATTAGCTGTAAGCACTTACCCAATTATATTGACTTGGCAATTAAGCTATGGGAACCATGGGGTCAGATTTTCCAATTGGTTTCAATAATAGCTTCATCTGACCCACGAAATACAGGCGAACAGCTGAGCAGATGGCTTGGAAAAAATAATTTACTAGACTGAAACAATTGCTTTTTTGACTTCCTTGTTGCATAAGGACATAAAATCCTTCGTTCTTATAAGAGGATTAAATAAAAAAAGCAAGTTTTTTTTAACTGAAAGTAAGGAGCAACATTAAAACTTAAAACTAACAGAAATTATTCCGTATATAAGAAGGGGGTTCCTCTCCTCAACACCTCGGTATTTACGCTAAAGTTTGACTCTCTCTCACAAATTTATTTTTTTAAACAATAAAAAACTTTAGCACAAAAAGCGAGGCGTTGAGGAGGGGAGAGCCCCTTTCATATGCGGAATAATTTCTGTTCGTTTTAAGTTTTAATGTTGCTCCTTACTTTCAGTTAAAAACACTTGTTTTTTTTAATTTAATTTTTGAACGTTTTTGAATTAATGCAGGTTTTTATTTTGGCTCACCATACATGAATAATTAAAACGACATTTGCATACTAATTTTACTTTTATTTAGTTAAATGGCTTTCTCGAAAGTTGTTTAATTTTATTTACGAACGTTTTTACTAGTAATAAATATACATAACTTACGAATTAACTTACTTAACAAAATTCTATATTCGTATATTGTTAATACGTATATTAGGGGGTTCGTCCCCTAGTCAATACCTTGCTCTTTACGCTAAAGTTCGAATTTTGTTCTAGTTTTTTAAAAATTACTCCTTAATCACACAAGCCATTAATTAGAATAAATAGCTCTTATGACGGTACTAAAATATCTTTGGCTTAAAGAGCGAGGTATTGACTAGGGGGCGAACCCAATCATATACGTAATAATTTCTGCTTGTTTTAAGTTTTGATGTTGCTCCTTACTTTCAGATGAAAAACTTTTTTTTGTTAATTAATTTCTGATCGTTTTTTTTAATAATGCTGGGAATGCCGGTGCCCTCTTCATAGCAATGTCCCTTCCCCCATTAAAACTTTCTCCATGGAAAGATCCTCCTACATAAGCCCCGACCCCACCCCCTGCTACCAGAAAAATCCCCCTGAAAACGTCTGTATACTTCCCAATAACCAATACTATATGTAAACATTGGGTAAAGTTAATAACTTTCAGCACTCCCCCCGGGGACTTCGGGGAATTATAGCATCCCAAAAGACATATTTATTATA
This sequence comes from Artemia sp. Qi Xiang Cuo, assembly GCF_049724085.1. Lineage (NCBI taxonomy): Eukaryota > Metazoa > Arthropoda > Branchiopoda > Anostraca > Artemiidae > Artemia > Artemia sp. Qi Xiang Cuo. The sequence continues at coordinate 13,513,531 of NC_142801.1, forward strand.
TTTTCGACCATGCTGAACAAAATGGCTGTCTCAACATTTTGATCGAGTGACTTTGGGGAAAAATGAGCGTGGGAGGGGGCCTAGTTGCCTTCCATTTTTTGGTCACTTATAAAGGGCACTAGAACTTTTAATTTCCGTTCGAATGAGCCCTCCCACGATATTCTAGGACCAATGGGTCGATACGATCGTCCCTGGAAAAAAAAATAAACACACATCCGTGATCTTTCTTCTGGCAAAAAATAAAAAATTCCACATTTTTGCAGATAGGAGCTTGAAATCTCTACAGTAGGGCTTACTGATACGCTGAAGCTGATGGCGTTATTTTCAGTAAGGTTCTATAGCTTTTAGGGGGGGGGGGAATCAGGCAAATTTTCTCAGGCGCGTAACTTTTGATGGGTAAGACTAAACTTGATGAAACTTATATATTTTAAATCAGCATTAAAATCTTATTCTTTTGATGCATCTATTGGTATCAAAATTCCGTTTTTTAGAGTTTCGGTTACTATTGAGCCGGTTTGCTCCTTATTTGCAGTTCGTTATTACGAACTGTTTGATAATCAATTAATTGCAAATTATAAGTTCCCGCATGAAACGACCATGTATATATGCTTTTTTTCCTAGCGTAATGATTTATATTGAAATCGATTTTATTTTTTGTTTATTATATTAAATAAAGTAAAAGGAAGTCAAATGTCAGAGGGAAATGGCACGAAAATTCTGATACTGTCCATTGTTTTTTAACTATTTAAAAGTATTCATATAGCGTCCTTTCGACAAAAACAATACTGCCCAGTGGTGGCATATTCGTCAATAAGTAATAATTACAATTATGGTAATTTATTTACACAAAAGCTAACAAAGGCCATGACAAAATGAAAATAAAAAATGCAACAAACCAACAAGCAACAACACTTAATATCAAACATATAAACATGTAAATACAATCCATCGTCAACCTACAGAAAAAGAGATCTTTGGCTCAGGGCTGGTCTCAGAATTTTCCCGCCTATATAATTTGCCGAAAACCCTTCTTTGTCATTATTTGTATTCGATTATTTTTATTAATAAGACGTTCCCCAGATAATTCTTTCCTTAATTCTACTCTATTTTCACATTCCCCAACAAAATTCAAAATTCTCGATACCCCAACACATTGGGGAACAAATGAAGATTGTTTTGCTACCTAGCCTGACCAATATATGCCTTCTTTCCTCAAATGGAATCCCATATTCTCCCACACTTACCAAACAAATAACAACCTCGCTCCCAAAATTTTTTTCGACTCGTACAAAAGTAACAAAAATGCACGTAAACAAATTTTATAACGTTTTACAGATTTTTTTTTGGTCGTTAAACAAGGCCGTATCCAGGGGGGGGGTAACCCGGTGTGAACCTACCCCCTTCCCCTCCCCCCCCCCCATAATTTTTGACCGAGTCGAAAATTAGTAAAATCTTAGTAAAAACCAGTAAAATTAGTCGAAAACCGAGTCGAAAACTAGTAACCCCCCCCCCCCCCCGAACAAAAATCCTGGATCCGCTCTTGTGGTTTAACTAGAACAATAAGAAGCTTTTTTAAAAGTAATAAAAAGCTTTAACATAAACACCGAGGTACCTAGGACAAGACAACTCCCTTACGTCCATAGTGGTTTCTGTTTGTTTAAACTTTTAGTGTTGCCTTTTCTTTTTAGCTGAAAAAAAAACTTTTTTTTTTATTTAATTTAATATCTACAGGGATGAAAACGAATTTTATCAGTTTTTCCCAGTCAAAGCCTAATGCGGATACTCTGGAATTTCAGAGCCTACTTTTACATCCAATACAAAACGGGGGAACCAAAACCAGGTATATGCAGACAAACACCGGACAGCAAACCTACGATCTACAGATTTTGCAACCCAATAACACGTTAAGCTTTTACTTTCAAGGTTAAATTGTCATTTTTCTTTTCTCTAAACTTATCATTTTACACGTTATGTCTATGCTCCCTTTCTTTTCTCCCTTTTTTTTGTATGTTATTCTTCTGATCTTCTAGAGTTTTAATATTATAGAGTCTGTTCTTCTAGCTGAAGGCCTCGTTCAAGCGCTTATCTGTCTTAATTGCTAAAGCAGGAAAACAGTTTTTTTTCCATTTTTTAAAACACATTATATCAATGAAAGACAACAATTTGGCTGTAATTCCCTAGAATTGAAGGCTCTAGTTATCTTTTTAAGAATGAAAAGTGATTAGAGGATAGCTATCTCCCTTCTCATACATTTCTAAGCTGCTAGTCCCCGCAAACCCACCACCAAAGCAAAGGCACTAACTTTCAGAGGATGTCAACAGGGATGTTGAACTAAATCGAAAGATACTGATTATCCAGGCTTCCGAAAAGACATATCTGCAGTATCTTAGGAACTCCTATGAATATTAAGTTGAAGCTTTCATCGACTGTTGAGCTAAGTGTTGAGTTAAATTAAAAGACAGTATGTGCATCTGTGTTGCCAAACCGGCGTATGTGAAATTATTTGAAAAAAACTACGTTTTCTAAAGAGTTAAAGAGGCTGAGTCACAAGTTCGAATCTTAAAACGTACAGGGATTAGGAGGTACAGTTGGGGGGCTGCCGCCTCCGAAACCCCCCGCTTTTGCACCCTCTTTTGTTAATATTTTTATTTTGGGGGTCTGCCCCCCAAAATAACCCCCGCTTTTTCCCTTGCAAAGAAATGCTTTGCAACACGAACGAAGTCTGCTTGAATTTTTTTACCGTAAGAACATCTTATTGCATCTCTTTGATTAGAAACAGTACTGAGCCTGTTTGCTGGATTTTTTTACAGGAGATTTTTCCCTAACCGATAACAAGCTGTAATGTGATGAACTTGGTACGACCAACTGATTGCAGGCTACAGGACTTAAAAAACCTTAACAAAAGAGGCTGCAAAAGCGGGTCTTCCGCATGACAGACACCCGACACCCGGCTGCAAAAACCCGGGTCTTCCGCATTACAGACAGGAATAGTGACCACTGTACTATCAAAGACTCTTGGTAAATTATTTTTAATTTTAGTCTCTGCAATCTATTTTCGACGCAAGCAAATACAAAGTAAGATTTTCGTTTTTCGACAAAAAGATCTTCTGGGAAAGAGATGGAATTTTTGGAAGCTTGCAGTCGGTCTTGTCAGGTTAGGAGGATTATTTTGATCTAATTTAATAATGAAATACTATGCTTTTAGGAATTTCAAAATTAACATGGGGTCTTATAGGAAAACGAGGTTTTTCGTAAATGTAAATTCGGGGGATCATTTTTTCGGTCTGAAAATATCAAAAGGCCCTAACAGGTCAAATTCCAGTTCGAATGAGTCCTCATTTACCCGGATCCATTGCCAACTGTGGCCTTTAGGCGTGGCTGATAAAAAAAAACTTGATATTTGGTTTTTGGAAAACAGGGAAGGAGTGATCGGATTGAGCTAAAATTTTGAGGATAAGCTCCCAGGCCCTAAAAAAACTTATCCTCTAAATTTCAAACCGATCGGACAACGTTAAAGGGGGGGGGGGGCTTTGGTGGGAAAAATTAACATGGGCTCTTATAGGAAAACAAGGTTTTTCGTAAATGTAAATTCGGGGGATAATTTTTTTGGTCTGAAAATATCAAAAGGCCCTAACAGGTCGAATTGCGGTTCGAATGAGTCCTCAATCACCCGGATCCATTGCCAACTGTGGCCTGTAGGCGTGGCTGATAAAAAAAAATTCATGAACATTAAGTGGCTATATTTGGTTTTTGGAAGTGATCGGATTGAGCTGAAATTTTCAGGATAAGCTCCCAGGCCCTAGGAAAGCTCCCAGCCCGATCAGACAACGTTAAAGGGGGGCTGTGGTGGGAGGGTCGATACTTCCGGCCCACTTTCCTCCATGAAGATAAAATCGGAGGGAGGTGAAATTTTGCATGTTTCTTAGTTTGAGCTTAGGCTACAAAATGCGATTACCGCCGTCTCTCTGTGACCGCTAGGACCGGAAATCGCTTAACATTGTGGTGGGTCGCCTCTTTAAAGAGGCACAAGTGTGCCTCCTTGATACCTTACAAGGAGCTAACGATATTAAGTTGAAACTTTCAGGGGATGTAGAATTAAATTAAAAGACACTATATCCATCCATATTTCCAAAAAGGCATATCCTATATCTCAAGAGCGGTTAAGAGTATTAAGTTGGAAGTTTTAAGGAAAGTTATTAGGGAAATGGTGATGTTGTAAGTTAATCAAAAGACACTATGTGCATCCAGGCTGTCAAAAGAGTTTATCTGCAATATCTCACAAGCAGCTAAAGTAAAAAAGTTGAAACTTTCAGTGAATATTATCAGAGATCTGAAACTAAATCAAAAGATGCTCTGTACATCCAGGTTGTCAAGACAACAATTTGGCTGTAATTCCATAGCTGAGACTCAATTCTATCCATCTATGAACCTCTGTTCTGTATGGGGATAATAGGAGACATGCCACTACTACCAAAACCAAAATATGGTTTTCCTAGACTGTTTGGACGGTTCCACTTCTGTCCTGAGACAAAACAGGGAAGACTTATCAAAACTATGAAGATAAAATATTACCCCGCCTTTAATTAAATATTTTATCGATCCATAAGCGTAAAGTAGTCTATCACCGAATTTTTAACGGCAAATGCCATTTTTACCTAAGTTGAAATATATTATCAATATATTTTTATAAAGAAAAAAGTCCAATTTGGGTTTTGAACTCGTGACCCCAATATTGGGCATATGATGCTCTACCATTTGAGATAGCTGGGCTTTTTAGTTGGCTTTCACACCTTTGCTTTGTTAACCATAGGCAGCGCAATAGCACTGACTAAGTAAAGAGTGATATGGCTTCAATGCATTATTTATTATTTTTTTTTCTTTGGCCACTTCAGAAGGAGTTGTCGTAGAATCCTTAAAGAGGGCTTACTCGATTGGAAATTGAAGGCTCTAGGGATCTTTTTAAGAATCAAAAGTGATTCGAAGGCAGCTATCTCCCCTCTCATACCATGTTAAGCTGCCAATCCCCGCAACCCGACCACCAAGAGGATGTCGACAGGGATGTTGAACTACATCGAAAGATACTATGAGTATCCAGGCTTCCGAAAAGACATATCTGCAATATCTCAGGAACTCCCATGAATATTCATTTGAAACTTTCATCGACTTTTGAGCTGAGTGTTGAGTTAAATCAAAAGACAGTATGTGCATCTGTGTTGTCAAAATAGTGTATGTGAAATACCTTAAGAGGAGCTAACGATATTAAGTCGAAACTTTCAGGGTATTTAGAACTATATCAAAAGACACTATGCGCATCCAGGTTTCCAAAAGGGTGTATCCTATATCTCAGAGCGGTTAAAGGTATTAAGTTGGAAGTTTTAGGGAAAGTCAAGCAGGATGTTGTAAGCTAATCAAAAGACACTATGTGTATCCCGGTTGTCAAAAGAGTTTATCTGCAATATCTCACAAGTAGCTAAAGGAAGAAAGTTGAAACTTTCTAGTAAATGTTATAAGGGATCTTGAACTCAATCAAAAGATACTATGTACATCCAGGTTGTCAAAAGAGTGTATCTGCAATAGATCATGAACGGCTAAGGGAAGAAAGTTGAAACTTTCAGTGAATGTTGTAGGGGATGTTGAACTAGATTAAAAAATGCTATGCACATCCAGGTTGTAAAAAGGGTGTATTTGCAATATCTCAGGAGCAGTTAATGGTATTGAGTGGAAGCTTTCAGGGAATGTTAAGGGGGATATTGCAAACCTAAGAGTGAATATTTGGTCGACACATCCTCTACCTTTTCTAAAACCGCACTGTTCGTCTCTTAAAAATATGTCTACAGCATCTCTCAGTCTAAAAAGTATCATATTACCAAGTAATTTTCTACCTACAGAGACCAGACTGATGCCTCGATAATTACCACACTCACTCTTATCACATTAGAAGCTACAGTGATGACAGTGGTCAAATATGGCTCTGAAGCATGGGAGCCCCGAAAAGCAGATGGAGATTTGCTAGATGTTTTCCAGAGAAATTGTTTACGGATTGTTCTGGGTACCCGGCTGACTGACCGTATTTCAAACAGTAGGCTGTATGAAAAATGTGGTTCAATCCCGCTTTCTAGGGCTATAATAAAAGAAAGGTTGAGGTGGCTAGGGCACGTCCTTTTCGGCCAATCGTCTAGGGCTAAACGGAAAGCAGATCGTCCTCGTCTGAGGTGGGAGGACGTCATAGAGAAAGATTTAAAGGAAATGGGAACTTCCTGGGAGGGTGTAAAACGGGAGGCTTTGAATAGAAAGGGATGGAGGAGGAGCGTGCGTAGCTGTGTCGGCCTCAGGTGGCTTGGTGCTGCGGTTAGTTGTTAGTAGTAGTAGTTAGTAGTATATTGCAAACCCATCCATCCAAACTTATACAGTACAAATATTATTACTACTTGCTGCAAAACTTTGTCCAAAATATAAATAGCAAGCCAAAATCTTAATTGTTAAGCAAAAAAAAAAATTCTAAAAATGTTCTTTTATCAACAGATAAAATAAAATCTCAATTAAGAAAGAATAGAAGTTAATCTTTTAAAGATATTTTCTGAAACAGAAGTTTTTCAAAGAAAACTAAACAAAAGACGAGCATAAATGAAGTGAAATGATAATTCTAACTTCAAGCAAAACGAGATTATGATCAATGAATAAATGAAACCCAAAACGAACTGAAATTACAAGGAAGAATCAAGTCAAACTTAAACCAAAGAGAAATCACCCCAAGCAGAGGTAGGGCTAACTTCCTCTAAAGATCAGAGCGTCATTTGTGCTTACTAAAACAAGATTCATTTTAAATATTTTCTCTTTTATACCATTAATAAATTCAATGTTGTTGAAATTTCCAGGAATGAATATTATTGTATTTTAAACAGTCAGTCTAATTTTATTAGTTCGTTTTAGTAATCTTGGTTTTTATGATGATTTCCATTCTTTTTGTTAATTTAATGTCAAATAAAAAACACAGATCGAAATAAAAAGTGTTTTCAGTAAAGCAGAAATGACGCTCTGGCCTTTAGAAGGCTTAGAGGGCCTAAGCCTTCTAAAGCCCCCCTAAGCCTTTAGAAAGCTTCCTCTAAAGTAGGAGTAGGACTAGTTAATCCTAGTCCTGTTTGTGGTAATTTCTGTTCATTTTGAGTTTGACTTGATTGTTCACATCAATTTCTTTTTGTTTTTGGTCTCTCTTGTTCATTGATAGCGATTTTTCTTCGTTCTAAGTTTTAATTATTATTTAGAATTCTTTTTTGTTTGTCTTTGGTGTAATGTCTTTGGCTCTTAAAGTATCTTCGAAAACTTCTTTTTTGGAAAATTGTGTTTTTAAATTAATATATATGAATAAACTGTTTTCTTTGTACAGGTCTTCTCGGGAATTAGTCTATAGACACATACTAATTGCATCAAGAAAATGGGAATGTATTTCATCTTTGTTGGCTCCTCCTAGATTTTACAATCTGCTTCAAAAGACTGTTTTTTCAAATTTTAATAGGATTACCAAATTTGTTTCGTGTTTTCCGAGATTGAGTTTCTTTACTTAACAGGACTTAAGCCACGTCAAATCTTTCTTCTTTTTTCTTTTTACATAATTATGGTTTCAGGTTTAAATGGTTGGAATACACCATAAATCACCAAATATTCGATAATGTTTCTCATTTATTTTTTGCTTTCACCCTATGTTTGCAAATAGCTCGCTTCGTGAATCGAATCGATTCAATAACGACAAAATAGCGTGTCATGAAAGCATAAAAGCCGCCTCTACGTAATTATTTATATTATCTAGTAGCGAACCAAATCATTTGATTATACAAGATTTTGGTCAAAAAGTTTGCCAAGATTTCATAAGTGTTTAGCTAGTAATTTCGATGGATGGAATGATGGCGTGCGCTGTCGACGTAAGATTCCGGTAAGTGGTTCTTTTTGGCAAATTGATTTCTCATCTCCTTGTTATTTCACACCGCTTGTGTTTAACTTAGATGGAAAAATAAGTATGCATAATATTACTACTGGTTGCCAAAATAACTTGTCTTAACAAAAAGTTGCAAAGAGGATTAAGAGCTTTTTGCAATGTCATTCGAAACACATCAAATAGTTCTTGAAGATTGAATAGTATGATACATATGCGAAACAATAGATTAAGTTATACTGATTTAATCTTCGTAGAAATGGCTTATTGTCATAATATAAATTTTACAATACATAAATTAACTAATACTTCACGGAAACTCATTTTTTTTTCGTTTGGGTGGTAATTCTTGGTCAAGATACCATTTTTTTTATTTTTGCCCTCCCTATATATATATATATATATATATATATATATATATATATATATATATATATATATATATATATATATATATATATATATATATATATATATATATATATATATATATATATATATATATATATATATATATATATATATATATATATATATATATATATGTATATATACAGTGGCGCAGCAAGGTCTTGTGACACCCGGGGCGGAATTTCAACCTGTCACCCCCTCCAAACAAACATTTAAACATTGCCGACTCATATTTGTTTATGCCGGAAACATACAATTAAAAAAGCTATTTGAATTGTTTAAATTAAAAAATGAAAGGAAAAGTAAATTACGTGCTGTATAACATCGGTATGCAAACAACTTAATGTAAATAACCGACATTAATTTAAGCAAAATATAACATTTTTATACATATTTACATTAATATTACAATATCAAACAACACCATTTTAATTCGAGGCTTACATTAGGCAAGGCTAAAATGGGCAGGGGCTTTTATTATAAACGTTTTAAGGAGAAACAAGAGGATAGCTCTAGCTTTTGTATTTTATTATAGGCCTATCCATGTTTTTTTGTACTTCGACTTCAAAGACCCAGGTAATTGAATGATATATATATATATATATATATATATATATATATATATATATATATATATATATATATATATATATATATATATATATATATATATATATATATATATATATATATATATATATATATATATATATATATATATATATATATATATATATATATATATATATTTAACAAAAACCCATATTTTCATTCATAACCTTTTTTTTCTGCAAACATAGAAATGCCTTTTTTGCTACACTGTTTTCAATAGATTAATTAAAAAAAACTTTTTTCACAGAGTAAGTTTTTCAAAGAAAAGTAAAGAACTCCATTAAACAAAAAATGAGCAAAAATAAAATCAAATAATCTACCAAGCGTGAAACTACAACAAATGAGCATCGATAAATAATGAAACCCAAAACGATCAGAAATTACAATAAATAACCGAGTCAAACTCAAAACGAGCAGAATTTAACATGAATTGTGCTAAAAACCCCTTTGCCTTCACGAGACCAAACTTAATTTGCACTTTACTGAAAAAAATATAAATGTTTTTACATTTATAACTAATAAATCAAATATTATTAACATTTTGATTAATAAATATCAGTATATGTATATTAAACTGACAATGCACATTCATTTGTATTTTTTTCAGTGAAGTGGAAATTAAGTTCTGGTCTTGGGAAGGCATAGGGGTTTTGAGTCCACCTTATGTTAATTTCTGCTCGTTTTGAGTTTGACTCGGTTATTTTTTGTAATTTCTGTTCGTTTTGGGTTTCATTTATTTATCGATGCTGATTTGCGGTAGTTTCACGCTTGGTAGATTATTTTATTTTATTTTTTCTAATTTTTTTTTTAATGGAGTTCTTTAATTTTATTTAAAAAACTTATCTTCTGGAAAAAGTTTTTTTTAATTAATTTCTTTTACTTTTATATTGTCATAGTCTTTTAAGGGATTCAGAAAATAATACTTTAAATCTATTCGTATTTTTAAGAATTTATAGTTTGGCCTGCTATTTGTATGCCGGAGAAAAATTTTCAGTAATTTTTAACAACATAAACCCTCTTAAAAATCTGGACACAAATAGCAGTGTTTAATTTAGTTTCATACCTCCTCTAGTTGACCTGAAATGGAATATGGAAAACTTGATACCATTCGCAAAAAAATCTGTTTACTTTCTTTGATAGCTCGGATACACTTAAACTATTTTGATTTGGTTAATTCTGAGAGCAGAAGTTGCCCCGAAAGTTTGAACATAATACTCTCAGTCGTTCTTGGGATACTGCTGAGATGCCTTATTGGGAATTAGCATTAACACAGTGAATTTTGATTTAATCTTAAGGCAAAATTTAGTCTTTAAAAATAATGGCGAAATGGGAGGGTGGGCGTTGGAGGGAGACTGATTGTCCTCCAATCACTTTCGACTATTAAAAAGGGCATTAGCACTTTCTATTTTCAATCAAATGAGCCCTTTTCGGAGTTCCTACGAGAACTCCTTCGATACGAAGTGCCCTGGTCTAAACAATAACAAAAACAACAAAAAATAATACATTATACCCACATCAATCTTTACTATAAAATGTCAAGCCTTCCAATCACTTTCGACCATTAAAAAGGGCACTAGGCCTTTCGATTTCCAATCAAATGAGCCCTTTTTGAGTTTCTACGACAAAGCCTTCTATAAACACCTTATATGCCCCAGGAATAAAATACAACCCTTACCCTAAGGGCTGTTAGGGTAGTTGACATCCTCTAAGACCTAATTTCCAGAACTTTCAACAACGATGAAGAAAATGGGTATCTCAAAATTTTGATTGGATTTGTTTGGGGAAATGGTGGGCGTGAGAGGGGCGTTAGTCGCTGTCCAATCACTTTCAACTATTAAAAAATGCACTAGCACTTTTAATTTCCAATCAAATGAGCCCCTTTGAGATTTCTACGACAACACTTTCAATAAAAACCTTATATGCCCCCAGGGCATAACTTACAACCCTTGCACTGAGGGCTCTGAGGAGGTTATCATCCTAAAAGACCTAATTTCCAGAACTTGAAACTACGCTGAACAAAATAGATATCTCAAAATTTTGATTTGATGTGTTTGGGGAAATGGTGGGCGTGATAGGGGGGTTAGCTGCCCTTCAATCGCTTTTGACTATTAAAAATTGCACTATGCCTTTTGATTTCCAATTGAATGAACCCCTTTTGAAGTTTCTACAACATCGCTTTTTATAAAACCTTATATGCCCCCGAGGCATAACTTACAACCCTCGCCCTGAGGGCTGGGGGGGTTGTCATCCTTAAGAACCTAATTTCCAAAACTGTCAACTACGTTGAATAAAATGGCTATCTAAAAATTTTTATTGGATGTGTTTGGGAAAAAAGTGAGCGTGAGAGGGGGGTTAGTTGCCCTCAAATCACTTTCGACTATTGATAAGGGCACTAGCCCTTTGAATTTCAAATCGAATGAGCCCTTTTTCAAGTTTCTGCGACCAAGATTTCAATAAAAACCTTATATGCCCCCAGGGCATAACTTATAACCCTTGACCCTGATGATTGTGGGGGAGTGCCCTCCTCAAAAACATATTTTCTGTCTGGAAATCAGCTACGCTGAACAAAATGGCCATCTCAAAATTTTAATTGGATGTGTTTGGGGAAATGGTGGGCGTGGAAGGGGTGTTAGTTGCCTTCTAATCGATTTCGATTATAAAAAGGGCAGTAGCCACTCCAATTTCCAATCGAATGAACCCTTTTCGGAGTTTCTACGACAACTCCTTTGATACGAAGTGCCCTGGTAAATATAAAAGTGGTATTTTCAGACAAAACCTGCACTCAAATTTGAAAACTGCCAAGTAGCATTGCTACTTTGTTACCCCACTTTTTGCACGGTGGGCCCTATTTAACCAAGAGCCCTTTTGGACCGATTATGTCAGCCCTCCTTGGCTGGTACCCGGGGCGGTCCCCCCCCCCCCCGTGCCACTTTCCTAAGCTACTATATATATATATATATATATATATATATATATATATATATATATATATATATATATATATATATATATATATATATATATATATATATATATATATATATATATATATATATATATATATATATTATTGTCCTACAGCCCGAGATTTAGCGTTAATATTAATTGGTGTTCGGTATTGTAACTATTTTTCTTGCGAGACCCCTCCCAGTAAAGGCGATTCCATCGTAGGTTGGCTCAATTTTGTTTTGATTTGAGTAAAGTGTATTTTTTTTTTATTACAAAAACTACATTACTACCCAATAGACCCAAACCTTCTGTTTTTCATTTAAATTAAATCCCAGCATATTTAACGAGCACGCGCATACGAGTTTTCTCTCGAAGGAGGAGGGAGGCAGAAAATTATGAACACTAAAATGGGTGTATTAATTTCAAAGTACAAGAGGCAACAGGACAGTCAAAAATTTTGAAAGTTGGGGCGGGGCATTTGTCCAGAGGCGGTTGTAGGGAAGGGACGGGGGCACTTGCCCCGGGCTTAGAAATTATGGGGGCGTAAAATTTTAAATAAATATGCTAATGGTTATAGTCATTTTGTAATTTATTAAATTTAATTTTCATTAAAATAAAGTAGAGGGCGCAGTTAATAGATGAAAACAATTAATGAATTATTAGTTAATCAATAAATAATAATAAATTAAAATATTGACAAATAATTACTAAAATAATTAACTTAAAATAATTGATAACAATTAAATAACTTAAATAATAAATTAAAACATAACTAAAACATAAATTATTATTTTTTTAATGAATTGAAATTAATTATGTTAATAAATGATTTTTTTTTTATTTGGCCTGAAATTTTTGTGGGAGACTGGGGGCGCTAATCAAGATTTTGCCCCAGACACAAAAGAGGCCAGAACCTCCACTTCATGGATCTGCCTGATAATTAGCACTGTAACATGGACAAGTTTTTTTTTCCACCATATGTCACACCTGACATGTACCTACCATTTTCACGTATTATTTAAAACCAAACCAATTTTTATTAATCATAAGTCTTAATTTAACACCAAATATTTTGCTTTCTTTAACTTTTAAGGATTTAGTAATTAACCACCAATTATAACGTCATACTTGTCCGTGCGTCAAAGAAAGACGTAAATGTCTCTGTTCTCCGCAAACGTGAGATGGTATCAATAGACATAAATTTGCCTGCGAATTAACCTCTGTCAACGCCTATTTAAGCGACTATTTAATTAGGTAGCTTTTTAAGGGGTAGACCACCCATTTGAAGCCCAAAAAGTTCTTTTTTATGCCTTGGTTGTTTTATTTAATTTTTCCTTGGATTTCAGATGTGTATATGGCTTCATTCCCTAACTGTTTCCTGTGCAAGTTTTTGGTATATTATTTTTCTGCAGTTCTACGATTTTGAAATTTCAAGGCAATGCCAGAGCCAAACCCTATTAGAAAGCCAAGTTATGCGGCTTACACGGACTTATTTATATAATTACAATTTGTAACGGGGTGGACCCAACTGGATCGAAGTTCCTGCCTCAATAGTTCACTATATCCACATCCAAGACGACTGAGCTTGCAGAATCACACCACTAGCCAGGGGGGTTGGTTACCAGGTTTACCTCCCTCACCAAAATTGTTGTATGCCTCGTAAAGATGTAACAAAAATGCAAATTAACACATTTTGGATGCGGTTTTATATGTTTGTTTTTTTTTTAAACCCCACACCTTCTTTCTGGACAAGATCTTGGATACACCCTTGACTGACCCCATCCAAAGACAGGACTTCAGATTGGCGACACCAGGACCCACGTCCCGGCGGAAATAGAATTGCAAGTTCAGCGTGCCATTTACTTGGCTAGCATGACTCTTCATATATATATATATATATATATATATATATATATATATATATATATATATATATATATATATATATATATAAAACTTACAGAGTATATATTAAGAAAACAAGTGAGTTTGCATAAAATCAACGCATTCCTCTCCCCTTAGACACACAGGTAAGGTAACACTCTACTTTAGTTTCATCACATACCCTACAAACGTTTCGTTTCCACGGCATAAACACGAATCGAGCTCACTCTTGATTCGATGGTAGATGTCGGGCCAGAGGAAAAAAGTAAGCAAAATCCCACTTCAACGCCAAAGCCTCACGCAGGACTTTTGAATAGCGCTGTTAAGCTGGCGATAACTTCCTATTTTTATATGCGATGGGGTGCTCCTCACCGTTGCGTTGAGTCAGGACTGCTCCAATTTCGTGTTTGAAGCATCCGTTTGAAGCTTGAACTCTTTGGCAAAGTCTGCACTACTCAGTACAGGGGCGGTAGTGAGTGCAGCGTACAGGGCTTCAAAGGCTACTCTCTGCTCCTGAGACAACGTAAAGTAGTTTGTATTTCGTTTCTGCAGAAGATCCGTCAGAGGCGACGCAACCGAAGAGAAATTGCGGACATACCTCTGGTAATACGCAGCGATGCTAAGGAATGACCTCACTTCATTTTTGGTGGTGGGCTCTGGAAAGTTCTTCACAGCCTCAAACTTGCTATCAAGCGGTGTGATTTTGCCATTTCCTACTTTGTGGCCCAAATACTTAACTTCGTCCAGTCCGAACTTGCATTTGTCAGGATGAATGTGAAGACCAGCAGCCGATATCCTTCCCAAAACCTCCTTTAAATGTTGCTCTTGATCTTCCCAACTATCAGATAATATTATAAGGTCGTCAAGGTACGCTCTTGTAAAGCAGTGACATCCAGTCAAAGTCTTATCCATGACACGCTGGAAGGTTGCTGGTGCCCCGTGAACCCCAAAAGGAAGGACTCTGAACTCGTAGAATCCGGACTTCGTTTGGAAGACCGTCTTTTCCATACTGTCTGGCGTAAGTTCTACTTCCCAGTAGCCTTTGGTAAGATCTAAAACACTGAAGACGTTTTTGTTACCTACTTACTCCAGCAATTCCAGCAATATCATCAAAATTAGGCTACCCTATTTAAACCTCGGAAGTCCAAACAGAAATGAATACTTCTATCCGGCTTGGCAGCCACGACTACCGGAGAACACCAGGGACTTGAAGACGGCTGTATGATACCCAAATCCAGCATTTGCTTGACTTCTTCTTCAATGGCTTGTTGTCGGCTCTGTGAGACCCTGTAGGGTTTCTGACGCACAGGATGGGTATTACCTGTATCAACATGGTGTCTAACCACTGATGTTCTTCCGGGAATTTTAGAGGAGGACTTTTTAAATCCCATTAGTATCTAAAAAGTTCTTTCTTTCTCTTTTCCGTAAGGTCACTTAGCGAATCTATCACAATCTGGATGTCATCCTTGTTACCAGCACTATCTGTTTGGTCAAGCGTAGGTATACTCGGAGCTTCATGAGCAAATAGAAAGAAATCCGTTGGCCTACGCTCAAACTTCCGAAGAAGATTGCTGTGTAGAATCTTCTTCTTCTTTCTTACTTCCGGGAACAGGACTTCAAAGTTCACATTCCTGACTTTCCGAAATATCCTGAAGGGTCCATACCATTTGGTTTTCAATTTGTGAGTTCCAGTCGGCAGAAGGACGAGGACCTCATCGTCCACTTGCAGATCTCTTGGCTGGCCTTGGCTTGTTGTATTGGGTTCTCTGCCTTTCGGACTCTTCCAGAAGATTTTTATTAGCCTCATCTAGGATCTGACGCAGTCGTTCTCACACGGACAAGAGCTCATGTGCGGGTTTAACGGTAGAGTTCCCAGCGTCTTCCCATTGTTCCTTGAAAGTCATCTACACGTATATGACTTTGATGACATGTTTCTTGGACGTCATCTATATATATATATATATATATATATATATATATATATATATATATATATATATATATATATATATATATATATATATATATATATATATTATATATATATATATATATATATATATATATATATATATATATATATATATATATATATATATATATATATATATATGTATATATATGTATATATATATATATATATATTATATTTTTTTTTTTTTATATATATATATATATATATATATATATATATATATATATATATATATATATATATATATATATATATATATATATATATATATATAGCTTTTTGGTGGCAGTTTTGTCAGTTTTGTTGTTTGTTGCAATGAAAATAAAAAAGAAAATCATTGAAAATATTAGAATAAAGGGGATCTTCAAAATACAAATGGGGTTGGGGGAAAGAAATCTAGGAGGAAAAATGTAGGGGAGGGGTTTTAAAATCTAGGATGATCAACAAATACCCTCTCCCCTCTCAATTGACGCTACTTTTTCACAGAGAGCATAAGCTTTGGAAACTAGAAAATCAAAGCTAGAAATTGATTAGCCTTAAAGATGTGAAGAAGCTTCGATGTTCAGTCATCTGGAAGGCAATTTTTTTAAATGTAAAAATTCAATTGAAATACATTTTATGAGATTGAAAATGTACACCGTTGTCTGGAAGAAAACATGAGAAAGCCAAATATCCATTTTGAAAAGGTATTAGCATGTGAGCATCTTTTTGAAGGAAAATCAAGTACAGAGAAATGAAAAAAAGGGTACCTAGTATTATTAAAACTATAATATTGGTTTCTTGTGGATTAGATAATCCAATTGATTATTGAGACACAAAAAAAATTTTTTGCATTATGAAACCAATCGAAAAATACTGCGTGAAATTAACTGTTTTGCAAAGACCCTTGATTATCAATCCTTCCTGCAAAACACCTTATTATATCAACCTAACCGAAATCTAATATTATAGAGACAACAAATTCGAAATCGTTGGAATTAGTAGCTAGCATAAAAGTGCATAGCTTAACTCTGGAGATGTACAAAACCTTTCGAAATTTCCTTCGGACTTCTCAAGCTGGTTTGGTTGTATGTTGATAAAGCTAATCTTTCAGCTAACGAGGAGGAAAGGGGGCAAACTAAAAAAGGAGGCACTATGAATATGCAAATCGTATTAAAAGGGAAATACTTTAGAATTTCTAGATTTAAGCGGGACAGCCCCTAAAGCCCCTTTGTTTACAAGCCTAGGTGCAAGACAGATATTTTCCAGGGGAGGTTAGTCCAAACAATATAGTAATCAGCTCTACCTCATTTCTTCTTCTTCAATATTTCATCAAATACTGGAACTGTCTAATCGGCCTTTGTCATATCAAACAAACAGATTTTATCTTTATCCCTTCAGTATCAAGGGAGTCAAGATGGAATACTTTTTGCTCACTGGAACCCATCTTTAGTATATGGCAAACGTGATCCACCAGTTTTATTAGCGTTATCCCCAGCATCGTTATTTACGACCAAAAGTAGCCAAAAATTGTTTCAGAGCTATAGAATATAAAAAATGTACCTTATGTCTTAAATTTGAACCAGCAGTAGCGCAGATTTACGATTTTACTCAAGAAAGAGTGGCTATCAGTGGCAGTAAGTGACGCTCTGACTAAAGGCATAAAATACCACTTCCCCTTTCAATAACTTTATGTCAAAGATAACAATCTGATTAGTTGAAAGTCATGTCTTATGATAAATCTTATCCAATCAATGACCGTTTCACGATCCTTTTGGTTCAAATTTCGGAATGATGGGACCTTTTCCAATACAACCACATGCACATTGAAGGTATGCAAGCGCACTGGCCCAAAATAGCGATACCAGGGGGCTACATTTTTAATTGAACGTGATCCATTTTGAACACTTTTGCCACCCTATATTTATACCTGAAAACCACGATTTTCTGCAACTTTTCTTTTGGATTGTTTGGAAATTGTGAAGATTTTAGGACCATTTTATATTTCGGTGAGTGTTGCCACGTTCGATGATGAAAACAAACAAGCATAACAAATTAATTAAATTTGACAGCCCTGCTCGCCCCTAATAAATCAAACATTAACTATCTGTTGATTCCCGAAATTACACCTTCAAAGCAAATCTACACCTTCTTAAACATGTTGAATGCTATGTGCTCCTAGCTTATTTTTGCTCACGTATCCTTTTTTCTTTTTTTAATTTGGTGTCTGATGCTACAAAGACTGCCTAACTGCATATGGAGATCTCTTTCGTTAAAATTCGAATTCCTGATACCTACCAATTTTCTCAAATAAATCTGGCTATGTAAAGATCCACTAAAGCAATATAAGCAATCAGATCGCATTTTTACTGCCCTTGGTACATCTAGAATATATTCGGGGCAACGGGGCTTAGGAAAACCAATCAGCTGTTTTTGATGTCTGGTCCTTTTTGATATCTGGAAAGTAATCACACATCCATGATCTATCTTTGGTAAAAAGTATATCAAACATTTGTAGATGAGAGCTTTAAGCTTCTACAGTAGGGTTCTCTGATTGTTTTGTTTTTAGGGAGGGGGTTGATACCTCAAAGGGTACGTTTTAATCCCAAAGTATTCCAACTCTCTTTGAGCCTTCTGTTAAATACAGAGCTAGCTCTAAGGAAGGGGTGGAAGTAGAAATTGATTTGATCTCTCTTGATTTCTAGGAATATTTTTAGTCTATGCAGGCCAAGATTTATCAATAGGCTCCCTAGGCCCGTGCCTAGAGGCGCACAATGCAGGGAGGCGCAATAAATTATCACTGAGTGATTTTTTTTCTTAACAAAAACTGAACTGCTGTGATTTATCCTCCAAGTGCCAGATGCACTCCGACGCCGCGCTGCCTATTCACAGAAAAGTGATTTTAAAACAACACAGGAATTCCGTGGCCACTTATAAACCGTCAGATGTCTCTCAAGAATGGAAGCTAAGAGCTCGGTATCACCTCTCTCTTTCATTACTTTTGGATCATTAGTTTCATCAGTTCTGTTGTGTTCAGTGCTTCCACTATCCCCAAATTTTTAGTGATTTGACCGAAAATCTCGCAAAAACAAAGCGGCAAAAAACGCTTGGGCCTAGAAGTATCTCAGTTTTAAATCCATCCTTGGGTCTATCCTGTTATTATGAAAGTAAAGACTAGCACTAACCCCCAAAATTAACAGAACATATTCGTATAGGAGGGTGGGCTGCCCCTTCCTCATACCCAACCTCCCCCTCATTGTCGTACAGACTTTGGAGGATGCTCATTTGATCGGAAATAGAGAGTTCTAGCCTTTTGTTATAAGTAGAAAGTGACTGGAGACCAACCAGCCCCTGCCCCAGGCCAGGCCAGTCCTAAAACTGTTTTTTGTTATCTGGTCCTTTTGTTACCCTTTAGGACATCATTTTGAGGTACCTATTTTGTACTTTTTCTGTTGCTGCTCAATTTTGCACGTGGGGAAATTCTCCATTGGGGGAAAAATCTAGGAGGAAATTTTCCTAGGGAGATTTTCTGTGGGGGGATTTCTGTGGGGTATTTTCTGCGGGGGGAATTTTTCTGGGGGGACGCGCTGGCTCCCACCTTCAGATTTTTTTAGTGGATTTTTTTTAATTTTTATAGATTTTTTTTTGTTTCTGGGAAGAAGCTGGCTCCCGCCTTTGGGGGTGGCAAGCCCTCCACAGCCCACGGGGCAAGGGTTGTAGATTATGCAGTTGGCTCATTGTTTACATGCAGGATTTATCATTAGGAAAGAGGGAATGCTTGATCCTGGGTGTGTCCGAAAAATATAAGGGTGCCAAGGTGAAACTTCAGGGAACGTTGAGGGGGAAGCTGAACTAAGTCAAAAAACACTATCTGCATCCAGGCTATCAAAATGGTGAAGCTGCAATATCTTAGGAGTGGCTAAAGGAATTAACCTAAAACTTTCAAGGCTACTACTACTAATGCTAATAATATACTACTCTGGCTACCATTGCGACTAGTAGTGACACAAACAGTGACTAATTGCTGCTGCAACAGCTTCTGAATGCGACTGCGACGAATTGTGAATCAGACTACTTTTATTTGCAACCACTTTCAGGAAATGTTGAGGGGATAATGCAAAAAAAAAAAAAAAAAAAAAAAAAAAAAAAATCAGAACACAATGAGCATTCTGGTTTTCAAACGGGTTCATCAAAAATGCCTCTGGAACGGTTGAGGGTATTAAATTGAAACTTTCAGGGCATGTTGAAAGATGATTGGAAGGCAAATGATCCCGTTATATTTTCTAAATCCCCCCCCAACATTGATCTAAATTTTGAAAGAGCTACTTTGTTCAAAATGGTCAAAATGTCTAATAATTATTCCACTGAGGAAGTCATTTCTCCGACAGGCCCCAGGGAAAGAGCTGCGAATTTTGCAATCTACCCATTGTTTACATACAGGATTTTGTTTATTTAGAAAGTGGGACAGTTTGATCCTGGGTGTGTCATAAAAAGCTATGGGTTAAGATGAAGCTTCAGGGAATATTAAGGCGCGTGTTAAACTAAATCAAAAGAAACTACATGCAACTAGCTTATCAAAGGGCGTATTTGCAATATATTAAGAGGGGCTAAGGGCATTAAATTGAAAATTTTAGGACTACTGTTGCTACTACTACTGTGACTGCAACTACAACTGCTTGCGATTGCGACTACTTGCGACTTGACCTACTTGCGACTGTAATTACTAGTGACTGGGAATCTAGCAACTGCGACTACTTTTGACTTTTATTGCGACTAAGACTACTTGCGAGTGTGACTGTGACTACTCGCGAATATGGGTACATGTGACTTTCTGCGACTGTGACAAACTGTGACCATGACTACCTGTGACTATGACTACAGAATATATTATAATTTTTTTTTACTTGTAACATTGACAAAAAATACACTGAAAAAACATATTTAACTGCTGAGATTTCAAGGAATTAATCTCATTATATATTAAGTATTCACTTTATTTTTTATTAGTTCTTTCCAGTCACCTTGATTATCATAGTAAGCAGTTTTTTGTATGTTTTGAAAACTTAAAGTTCAAAATACATATAGTTTTCAATAAAATGCAATTGGTGCATTAGGCTTTGGAACTATTACGGGTAGGGGAGGGGAAAGAAGGCAGTAGCCAAACTCCTGTCTATCATAGTTTTTGTTCGTTTTAAGTTTAATTTTAATACCCAATCCAATTTTTACTCATTCTAATATTTATTTTTTCATCTATATCAGTATATATTCTCTTTATGTTTGATGTGATCAATTATTTTAATTTTTGTTCGTTATGGGTTTCATTTATTCTTTGGTAGTAATTTGACTAATTTCTGGTCCTTTGAATTTTAATTATTATTCACATTTTTTTGGACGCTCTTTTTCGTTTTTTTTCAAATTAATTTACAAGTAAAAGCAGAGTAAAATCATAATTGAACGATCTTAAATACTTTTTAATTTTTAGAAACTTGAAATTCTTAAATACTTTAAATACTTAATTGATTTTAATTTAGCAAATATATACATAAAAAGCGAAATCAAAAGGGAATATTTAAGATATAAATGAAAAGAAATAAAACATGTGGACACCAGAATCCTCAGATTCCTTGTGCTTCATGCTAAATTTTAGTAGCATTTCTAAAAATACTTATCAAGAATTACGGACGGCAATAAAGTCGGAACGACTTGAAGGCTGCAAAGCCTTTAGTAGAATTCCAATTAGGTGTTTCTATAATAGATAATTATTTGGAGGAAAGCGATAAGAAGCAATAATAGACACTTTTTATGTTAGTTCAGGTTTTCCGCAATTTATGTGACAGACCTCCGACTAACTTGACGATCGAAACAGCTACCGTCCGAACAGCAATCCGTGGGAATTGAATTTGAAAAGTAATTGTCTATCTTCAATGTTGTAAAAACGTCTTCCTGCTTGACAAATGAGATCCAAGGTGGCTCGGTACTCGACCGGATTTCAGGTAGTGGACCAGTTTTACTAAAAATGATACTGGTCTTGAAACAATGACTGATTTGTCTCTCTTCATCCTGTCACGATGGGCAATTTGTTACCTGAAAATCACTTCATCGTATCTGGACCATCATTCGATGACATTTTGGCCCCATGAAATGCTAAACCAAACAGTGTGGGTAACGTTATAAAATTAGAAACTGGCGCTGGCGTCGACAAAAGAACTATCAACGCCATCTAGCGTTTGGCAAAACTAGAAATTTGTCTGAAATAGAAGTCATGATAGTTCATTTTGTTGCGTTGAAACATTTGACGGATCTTAAGATCCTTAAGATCCTTAAGGAGAAACTTTAGAAAGTTTCTCCAACATACAAATAGCAAGCCACCCTATGGATTCTTATAAACAAAAACTAAAAAGATTTAAAATATAATTTTCTTTTTCCATCAAAAAGGCTATGTCAATAAAAAAAGAACAGAAATTAATTTAAAAAAAAAATTTCAACAAAATTAGTTATTTAAAGAAAAGTAAAGAGCTACATTAAACCAAAAAAGATCAAAATTAAGTCAAACAATTTTCCTACCACAAACGATAGTATCATAGTATTTTTTCGCAATATAACATAGTATTTTTGCGCTTCAACGGCTGTAGTGAACCGTTTCTGTTTGAACATTTTTGCAAATTTCCCGCGCTCCGCTATCAGTGAGCCGTTTTTCATTAAAAAAAATCGCACCAGTGGAAACCAAAGGTTAACGGATAACGGATGTGATTTTCAACGGCTCAGTAGAAACATTTCAACACAGCCGTTGAGCCGTTGTGACGCAGAAACTTGCAGCAAAAAATGGAGGAAATTGGACGGAAACGGTTCATTTGTTCATTTTGTTGCATTGAAAACTCTAAGCATACTGGTTTTTATTCTGTCGTACCCTTGTATTCTTATTTTACTAAAAATGATACTCGTCTTGATTGAAACAATGGCCGATTTGTCTCTCCTTATCCTGTCATGACGGGCAATTTGTTACCCTGGGTTCCCACTAATGTGGTTTCAAGCGAAAGCGGCCTTTTTTGCGTGATCTGTCAAATTTTCTCCGTTTTTTTCAGCAAATTTCTGCGTTACGACGGTTCAACGGCTGTGTTGAAATATTTCTACTGAGTCGCTGAAAATCGTATCCGTGATTTTAAATTGAAAGCATTATAGAACCATAAATTGCAAGTAACTGAGAAACTAAACATGTCATAGATAAGACTTGTATTTTTCATTAGGCATAGTCAGCCAAGGCTATTAGGTTAGCCCTTTGAATATTTTTCTTGGCTTCTAGAATTTGATTTAGCCTATTCTTATGCATATGCTTTTTAAATATAACATAGTATCTTCGCGCTTCAACGGCTGTAGTGAACCGTTTCTGTGTGAACATTTTTGCAAATTTCCCGCATCCGCTATCCGTGAGCCGCTTTTCGTTAAAAAAAATCACACCAGTGGGAACCATAGGTTACCTGAAAATCACTTCATCGTATCTGGAATATCATTCGGTGACATTTTGGCCCCATGAAATGCTAAACCAAACAGTTTGGGTAACGTTATAAAATTAATAACTGGCGCTGGCGTCGACAAAAGAACTATCAACGCCATCTAGCGCTTGGCAAAACTAGAATTTTTTCCAATGCAATAATAAGAGTAAAAAGTTAATTAGTGTAATTGGTAAAATTAGAGTAGTAATAACTGTCTGATCCCAGTTTCTGACAGAAAAACAATTATAGAGCCTGAAAAAATGCCAAGTAGATGGCGTTGATGTTTTTGTCAAGACTAGCGCCAGTTTTCACTCTTGTAAGTTACCTATACTCTTTTTCTAAAATGTAAATGATTTGATGTGTCAAAGGTACGGCCCTATAAAGGGCCACCAGGCTGTAACTCCCCCCCTCCCTCCAAATTTTTGTCTGATTTCCAAAAAAAGTAGCAAAAATGTAAATGAAGAAAATCTTTATACGTTTGTAAAGTTTTTTTTTGTAATATTCTGGACATGCCCATGGTTAAAGGTTATCATTTGACGAGAAGAAAACAAAAATGTTTTTTACTTTAGTACCTTCCTACTTAGAGAGTAGCCACATCCATAAATCCAAGCACCTAGCAATTTTATGACCCTATTTATTAAGTCCATTATAAGAAAGGTAAGACAGTGAGTGAATAGTGGTAGAAATTAGCTTGATTTCAGTAGGGAGTAAATTATTTGAATGAAGCATGATGATACTCACTTGATCAGTTTTCTTTAAGCGAGGGTTGCAACCCGGCATCGGGTCGCAGAACAATTTTGCACTTCTTTTTGTGTTGTAATTCACAATGGCTTTCAAGAGAGAGTGTTTTAAAACGTCTGTTTGAACTAAAAAAGAAGCCTTTTTATTTCTGAATGAACTTCAAACATATATGAAAGGTACCATTCTTCCACTTGAGAACAAATTCCACAATTTTGAGTGTATTTTTGCGACATTTACTTTATTTACATAGCATTTATGTTTTTATCTTCAAAAGAAAATTTGCTGCAACAATTAAAAAAGTAATTCTGCGGAAACAAGAATTTCCTGAAGGAAATTTTAATGTTAAGATTTACTGGAGCCTATGCAAAGTATGCTAAGTACATCTAGAAATACTATCAGTTCCAATTCAGGAACATCTTTTCGAGTTTGAAAATAGTTTTGATGACTATTTGAAGTTTATGCCGTTTGAAGTTTCTTCAAACGGCAAGTGGTTTAAAGATATCCGTACTTAAAAGGAAGAAATATTCAATATTACTTAACAAGAAAACGATAATTTAATCCTTCATGCCAAAACGGTCGGAAAAAAGTGTTTGAAACTACCAATAATTGGTTTCTGGTGGAGTTATGCTAGATGTTTTCCGGAGAAATTGCCTACAGATTTTTTTTAGGTACCCAACTTATTTACCGTATTTCTAACAGTAATGTGTACGAAAAATGTGGTATATAATGAGAGGAATGATTAGATGGCTAGGACACATTATGCGGATGCAGGATGACAGATTGCCAAAGATTACTAGTGTAGAATCTGGGTACACACGCCAGAAGTGAAGTTTTGTTAATGCTAATGAAATAAAACAAAATAGGATAAAAATATAATAGTTTAGAAACAAATTTGGGCTATATATTTGCACATTAGAGGGGGTGGGGGTAAAGCATAGCATATATTAAATACGTAATCTAATCTAACCTAACTACCTTTTAGTCCCCCTAAACCCCAAAAAACTAAAGTTTAAATCTCTTTCACAGAGTGAGCAATATCTCACTATGCAGCGGAAACATGTTTATCAATAGCAGCTTTGAGATTTCGATGCGGTCTTTCTTTCGTATGTACCCAGACCTTGTGTACAGATTATCCTTTTCAGCCAACCACCTAGGGCTAAACGAAAAGCATGTCGTCCCCGAATGGGGTGTGATGATGTCGTCAGAAAAAAAATTAAAGGAAATAGGAGCTTCTTGAAAGGGTGTAAAGGGGAAGGGTTTTAATATACTGGGGTGGATGAAGAGTGTGCGCGGCTGTGTTGACCCCAAGTGACTTGGTGCTGAACTGAATTTTTATTAGTAGTATAAAAATGGGTATCTAACCGTAAGTAAAACAATATAATTATGAATGTCTTTTGTTACCACACATACGCGTGAAGCTGCGTTATCAGTTTTAGCGCATTTAAAAATTAAATTATTTTTCTTTTGCTTTAATAAAATTATTTCAAAAATTATTAAATTAAAATAAACAAAAGAAAAACACATATAATCACTACGTAAACCTGATTTGCCTAATGATAATAAAATTGAAAATACCAAGGTGTCTATATTAAAGTGGACTAAATAAACAAAAATAAATAAAATACAAGAAACAAAACCTGAAATGCGACGTCAAAATTTCATTACCTGAAGTTCAGTCTTTAGCTTTGTAGAATCTTTGGATCACTGCCAGAGCTATAGGCTTAATTCAGGTCATATAGTGACTGGGTTTTATGAAGATTGAATTTGTTATGGGTCGTTATAATCTTCGTGGGAAAAAGTAGAACTGGTTTCCTTTACTTCTGGACTTACTTGAAAATAGTAAATAATGTATATGAAGTAAACAAACTTGGTAATAGTAAAGCATAGCATATATTAAATACGTAACCTAGCCTAGATACCTTTTTACCCCAAAACCCCAAAAAACTAAATTTTAAATATTGTAAACGCAGTGGCAAACCACGGTTTGCAATCCAACTCTATTGAAAGAAACCCGTTTGACTAGTTTCTCAAGCATCTTCCCTGTACAATTATCGTGTCGGTTCCGCGTGGGTTCCAGCTAATTGACAAGTACTGAAATTCCAGGGTGAAATAAATTATTAAATAAAAAATAAATAAGAATAAAATAGTAAAAATAATTAATTAAAAAATTAATTATTAAAAAAATAAAATTGTTTAAATTATTTTATTCTACTTCGCGCACGTCAAAGTAGATTGGAAGTCAAAGCTAATTTGAGAAAAATAATAACATCGTCACCATATAATTCAAAATTTGTATGTGATGATCGACAACTTAATCCTTCGTACTTTGGGTAAAGTATGATAAAACAAATTTTACTTCATTTGCTGAAGTTCTAAATGAAAACGAATCTTAATTTTCAATTACTTATATTTCTCTTCCATAATTATTTGAAGTTTTTGTATATGAAATAAACAAAACAATAAATAGATTTTTGTTAAAATTTGTATTTGTTTTGCAAATCAACGAGTTTTTTCATAAGGTGGGTCGGAAAAAATTGCTATACCTCGCACTGGACAGCTGCAGCTGTCAAAAAAGTTTGAGAGACGCCATACTAGACTACAATGTGCTAAAAATTAAATTATTAGGGAGATGATGTGTTATCCAAATTTTCACAATCATACTATAGAAGTTGTAAGTATCTACATGGTAGCCTAAGTAGCCCTGGGGTATAGCCTATCCACAATTCTATAGAAAACCCTTGAATAAAACACAATCGTGCAAAAGTGGGAGAAGAGGGTATACTTCTAAAAATAATCCGTATTATTTCCAAATTACTCAAGATACGGTAGTTGTCCAACACATGTTTTGCTTATATGTGAGAAAAAGCCAGCCAGCTCTTTTGCTTAACATTTTTGGTTGGGAAAGGGCTGGAGCATCCAAGAGCTTGCTCCGAATCTCCAATGATACAGATTGGAAATTTTTGAATGTTTCCACTTCAGACAAGGTACAGCATGCCTACCTTTCTGATAAAATTTCGGAGGTGAGAGGGTGGGGGGGGGGGGCTGGGTGTTGGAGATCGGGACTTAGCTCGTTTTTGGGCATAGTCGTAGTCTGATTTTCTTTTGTGCTTACCACAACAGAAAAATTCTCAGTCCCTTGATATATACAAAATGGCGTG
The DNA here is from genome assembly GCF_049724085.1 of Artemia sp. Qi Xiang Cuo. Lineage (NCBI taxonomy): Eukaryota > Metazoa > Arthropoda > Branchiopoda > Anostraca > Artemiidae > Artemia > Artemia sp. Qi Xiang Cuo. The sequence goes on from NC_142801.1 coordinate 13,540,657, forward strand.
TCTAATAAATAAGTTTTTCTAAAAACAAAAGTTATGTTACACACTTTCATCAGATTTCCATGGATTTTTTGACTAGTGTTAGAAAAAAAATGTATCACTCATAGTTTAAAAGCCAATTCTTTTTGTATGGGGCAATTTCTAAGACCACGGCTGAGAAGAGAAGGTAAGATTCTGTTTCTCAAGCAATGAAAGAACTACCGTATAAAGTTTAGGAGGCACTTGTGATACCATTTTTCTACCCGAAACACTACATAAATCATACATAGAAATGGCTTTTAAAAGTAGATGGCAATCCGCCTGGAGCCATGGAAATACTCCTGTTTTGGATCTCTAAATTTTTCAGTTTAGAAATCCAGGGAATCCCGGTATCAGACACAACACTCATCAGACCCATCCTCATCAGTCTTTGTCTAAAAAACTATCAGTGTTTGCCGTGTCAGACCCATCCTTATCAGACAAAACAATGTTTTTTGTTTTTTAAAGCTCCATTTTATTTTGTTTTAATCCAACCAGGGAACCCCGATAACTCCTATATACAAATTCTTCCGATCAAACTTTTCCGCAATTTCCTCCGATCAAAATTTTGAGATAGCTATTTTGTTTAGCATAATTGAAAGATACAATAACTATGTTTTTGTGGATAACATACCCCCCCCAAAGGCCCTGGGAAAGGGCTGCAAGTTAGGAAATTTATCCATTGTTTACGTATAGTATTTGTTAATTGGAGCTATATATCTCTTTTTAGTGGGGGGGGGGGGGGATCCAAAATTCCAAGAAAAAAAAGGAGCAAGGAATTAGTAAAAAAGAATCTTTTTTTTGGTTTTTTGTTACTATTCAGCCATGTTGCTCCTTACTTACAGTTCGTTACCGTGGACTGTTTGAAACACTATCGCCTCAAGAAAGGATTGTTTAATACAGAAATGAGGTATACTTAGTAATTCCAGTGTTGACAGTTGTTATTTGGAAACTAATTGTGTTGCTTTCTTTTTTTCCTTCCTTTTTTTTCTAACCAATATTAATGTGAAAAAATCCAACGGACTAAAATATAAACAGCTGCTCCCTGTCTATTTGCATACATTCAAATATTCAAATTTATGTTTTTGCTCTTCCACAAAGTTAAAATTTATTTCAATTTCCATTTTTTTTTTTAATCCAAGAAAAGAAATGAGCAAAGAATTAACAGTAGTAAAATAATATAACAAATTTCAGAGCAGTCAAACATTTTCGACCACCTATACAAGTGAACAGCAGGGGCATCCCCCTGACCACTTAGTGCGTCACCAGTTGGTGGAGAGGGGAACGCCCTACATATCTGGTGAAGTTGTCAAGTGAGTAGGAGGCGCAGACCCAGGGGAGACCCAGCTCTGGAGGTCATTAATTAACACTAAGATATCCTAGCCTGGGATATGAAAAGACTGGCTGAGGCAGTCGGAAGTTCTTTAGCGATACGTTTAACAGGGCCCTTCAGCATGTGGACACAGCCTGTGCGCTGTGAACTTTCTTCCTGCACTAGTGGGAAGTACATGTTGAAGCGTGAACCCGTTAAGGGAAACTCCTCTCCATAAGGACAACTGTGAAGGGTAAAGGATCCATGTTTATGAACAACGGCCTCTGCAAGGTGGTGGAGAGGAGTGGCTTGCCGCCACCACCCATTTAGCCAAGAAACCACCTCTCTTGAAAGGTACCGAGCCCTTACGCATGAGCTAGCAAGAGGAGTGGCCCCAAAACGTCCCACGAGGATGGCCGGGACCTAAATAATAAAAAAAATAAATATACAAGTGAACATTTTCCTTTTTACTCAAAAAAGATTTCTGGTATGCAACATTCCCATTAAACGTTCAATATTTTCTTTTGTGCAACAAAATTACAAATATTTCAACCATAATAAATTTTTCTTGGTTGATTTAGTTTTGAATAAAAGAATAGTGACAAATGGGCTATACCGCACCTGGAACCACTAAAAGGACTACAGCTTTATCACCTTCAACAAGAAAACAGTGCTGACATTATTATTCTGCCTTACGACTCAAAGAAGTCAAGTTCACACTCTAACGAACAAGAATTCACCGTGAAAAGCTTGGAATTTCAATTGTATAGAACCCGTGTATATGATTTCTTTGTGCTTCAATAGCACGAATACGGATTCACTCTTATAAATTAGGTATCTTCACTCTGAATGATTCACTTACAAGAATGTATTCAGACTTAATTTTAGCGATGGACTTCTTCAATAAACTCCTTAAGATATGCTTTTATCTCAATAGCGTCAAGGGGTTAAAAAGGGCAAAAAAAATGACAATGAAATAAAACAAAAAGAAAAAGGGTAGCCTACTCCCGTAGAGACCAGAACACACTCGAGAAGTAAAGTTAGGTTAATCATAATGAAATATACCAAAACATGATGAATATTTAATACTGTAGTTTATATAAAAATATAATTTGAGCTATATATTTGCACATTAGGGAGATTGGGGGGTAAAGTAACCTAACCTGACGTAACTTTGAACCACCCCTAATGTGCAAAAATATATAGCCCAAATTATACAAATCCAATGCATTCTGTCACCCGTCCTTTGTCTTCGTCGCCATGAAACTGGTTATTTTAGTTCTTACATTAAGCAAATTTCTCCAGTGCGTTCTGAATTGTACGGAAATACCGGAAATCAAAAGAAAGAGAACTGTTTACGGTAAACATTTCATGGATAATCACTTCTAAAGGAATCATGTCAATAAGATAGAAATATAAATAGAACTATTGTTGGAACTATTGTAAGTTCCAACACAATGGAACTTACAATAAAATGTGATCTTTAAAACTAAAATTAAAACATTCCCGAATTATTCATTTAAGCTTTGAACAAATTTCACCGTCTCGGAAATTCTCTATTTCTTATCTGTTATTTGTTTTTATGATGGAAAAGCTGTGTGGTCTTCGTCGGTATTTATATCTAAGGGGAAAGGGCCCTCTGTGGGTGGCCACGCCACTAGACAATTCTTTTTAGTTTTACAAGTGCTTCATATTCTACATACCCATCGGGGTTAACTCACGGAAATAAGGGGGTGGCAAAGTGTTTTTTCAAAATCAAGGGGGCAACTTTGTTGATATTTCAGTTTTTTCAAGTGGGATACTAATAAAGGCCATTTTTAAAACGAAACTGCCAAAACCAGTAAATTTCCAAATCTAGGGAGAGGGGGAAAAACTTGGGGTAAAATGCCCCCCTAATTGACGCCACTGTGCACACCTTTGTAATTTAAAGTTGCTATTACTCAAAATCATTTGTTATATTGAATGCGTTTTGATTATGGACGCCTGAAGTTTTCACTATTAGAAAAAAGTCAAACTTGGAAACGACGACAACGTTTTGTAATTGCTTCTTGGGGAAATGAATATCTTCTTTGCTCAATAAAGTCTCACGGGAAGCATTACCGAAACGCAGTAAATGGAGTGAAACTCGGAAAACTCTAATTCAGTCATTGACACAGATAAAAGTGTCGTTGACAGACGCCATTTTGTCAGGCTTGAGATAGTATGACTTTTAGAAAATGGGAACGAGCAAAACCAATGGAGAGGAAAGCGATGATCTTATCTCCCGCTTAGAAAATAATTGGAAGGGTGGAATAGACCTCACTTCTGACCCATTGAGCAAAAATTAAGATGAGAAGAATGCCAGATTTCAAGACCTCAATATTTGCGTGGCACAGCCAGGGTTCTTAACATAAGTAGCCAAATAATGAAAGAAAAAACTTAGAGCATTGAACTAGAATATTCACCTCTATACAAGTGGCGTTAATTCACGAATTTTCTTGGGGGGGGGGACAAAATTTGTTATTAGCGCATAGCGACAGGGGAAAATTTTGTCGCTTTTTAATTTTCAATGAAACTACTAAAAAGGGCGGTCCTCAAAGAAAATAACCCAAAAAAGGTATGTTCCCAAATTTCAGGGGGAAGGCAAAACTCTAGAAGCCCCCCCCCCTTGTTGACGGAACTGTTCTACCAAAAACTATATTGAAACGATTGATTCACTTCAAAAAAGGAAAGAGAAGATAGCTAACAAACAGGTATATACAAAGGATTTTTCTGGGGGGTGGGGGGATGGAAGTACGAGAAAAACTTCAGAAAAACACAATAATAGGCAAACTATATGGACAATATATGACAATTTGTATTGATTTCGAAATTCCAGAGACGAGTCTAGGACCCAAAGGCAGGGGCGTATCCAGGATTTGTTTTTGGGCGTGGGGGTGCAAAATAGGTTTATCCAATAAACTTGCGATAGGAGCAAGCTTAATTAACGCAATTCTGCGTTAATTAAGTAAATTACACTACTTTAGACTACGTTAGGGGGGGCGCACCGCCCTCGCCCCCAGGATCCGCCACTGTCCAAAGGTTCCCTCCGCTTATCTACGTGCAGGCAAATGAAATATATATGAACGTAAAAAAATCGCCTGATTAAAGCCAGCTGCAAAAATTAAAAGAGATGTGCTGAACAGAGATGTATGGCCAGTCGATATAGTCATAGGAGAATATACAGGGGAGGGGAAGATTCTTACGACATTTTCAATGGTTTTTATATGTTCCATATTATTCGTGTTTTTTCGCGTTTTGTCCCCCCCCCCATCTCGGCCCCAAGTTGCTGCGTATGTTCCTAGATGGATAAATTGCTTCAGTACAGATTTCAAAACCTTTCGTGTTTCTCTAGGTATTGCAGCATCAATGGTATCTTCTCTTTGATTGCTTGCAGAAATAACTTGAAACCATGAGTGTTTGATATGAACCTTGTTTTTTGCACCCTCTTGAAGCCTTAAAAATCCATAAACATTAAGAAATTTTGAAGTTTTGAAAATTTTTAGGCAATAGGACCTTCATTTGAAATCTTTTGCGAAAGATTTGTAAAATCTTGGAAAAAATTTTCCGGACTGAAAGTTTGAAGGTATAACGCTGTGAATAAGCTCTGTTTACCCGTCTAGTTGTCGAGGCAGTGGCTCAAACTGACACCTTTTATCTACCAAAGAGCGAAACCCTTTCCAATACGCCAGTGATTGTACGCTGAATTATGCCATCAAACCCCCAGCGATGTTAAGCCTTGAAAATTAATGCAGCATTCCCTCCAAAAGTATGCTATAAAAACTATTTGATTGCGATTAGAGATTTAGAGCATATCATTCCAAAACCAATCGACAGTGTTTATCTATCATACTTGTGGAACACCCGCTGATAAATGCTTGACTAACTGTCGACGGGTAAAGAATGCATACCTACCCCATTGTCGTTTCAATATATTCGTCATTATCATTGGCTATCATGTCAATCTAATGACTCGTTGTCAGCTTGTAATGATTAACATTAATAGCTGTATACCTAGACTCTGTTATAAGGGCATTTTAGCTCGATAGCCCAAGTGTACCTTTTTAGGCTACTTTTATAAATCGGAGCAGTCGATGAAAATTTCCTGCCATGCATGTCCACTCAGGTCAGGTCCGAGGTGCGATCGAAGACGGTTAACAATAAGTATTCTAAAAATAAATATGATACTTTTTTTGTAAATTTGTTAGCGTATATTTTGAAAAATAATGTAATTCAAGTTTTCCTGCAGTATCTTCAGCTACAGGCAAGGCTGTATCCAGGGGGTGGTAGGAGGTTTGAACTCCCCCCCCCGGAAATGCGTGTCCAACTAGTAAAAACGTAATAACATGCATGCAAAAAAAAAATTTTGATGCGTTTCGAAAGTTTTTTTTTCTGTAACTTCCCCCCGAAAAATACCCCCCTCCAAAAAAAAGTCCTGGATATGGCTTTGGCTATAGGCCTACGTCCTTTAATAGCAATACCGAGTATTTGGATGCCTAAAGATCAGGCAAGCATACAGGGTCCTTAGGACAGGCTTTGCCATCTAGAATAAACCTGACAGTCCTTAATTAATTATTAACAGTCCTTAAGTAATTTAGTCTTAAATTGACTAAGATTAATCCTTCATAATCCTTAATTTATTTAGTTTTTGATTGAAAGTCCTGGTAGTCCTTAATTAAAAACAGTCCTTAAAATCTGAAGGTTTTATTTAGTCCTTGTCGTAATCTCACATATTTTTCAAACGTTTGAATTGTTTTTAGAATTTGGCATAGTTTTCCCCTCACCCAAGAAAAATTTCACGTCCCGAAACAAATTCCTGCATGTTTACCGGTTAGTAATCAAACTACTCCATCTCACCCAACGTATTGACCAAAGCGGTATATAAAAATCACCATGTCTAAAATGAATTCTTAAATTTAACGAAGATAGCAGCATATAAATAGCCAGAGTCCCAAGACAGCCCAAGGGTGGAGAAAAGCGTATATTATGGCCAAGTCCGTATCCAAGGGAGAGGTAGGGGCTTGAACCCCCCCTAAACGTTTGTCTGAGTCGTAAAAAAACGTAACAAAATGGATATAACCAATTTTCTGATGCATTTATCCCCAAACAAAATCCTGGATACGGCCTTGATTATGGTTTTAAATAATCCTATTTGTTGTGAAAATAATAGCATTTTTCCACGCTTCTTTGACGCTTCTTGTAATCTGGGATAGGTTCACGGCCATCTCCAAGGGCATAGATAAAGGGAAAAGGAAGCGGCTCCATAGGAAAACATTGGCCTCCCCTCGAAACATACTCAAAATCAAGTATTAATTCCTAGCTACCATTTATGGTCCGCTTCCGTCCTTAACCGGTAAGTCCATGCACCCTGACCACTACCACAATCTATATCACAGGTTGCCGTTAGTAGCTTCAATTCACGAATATTTATGGGAGCCAAAATATATTTTTCAAAATTTTGTGGGAGGCAAATTTGTCGCTTTTTTCAATTTTCTCAATAAATATGCCAAAAACGATAATTTCAATGAAAATACCCCCAGAAAAGGCATTTTTCAAGATCTAGGGGAGGGAGAAAAAATATATGGGGCAGACAACCTCCTGCCCCTTCCCCCACAATCGACTTCACTGGTTGCTGTCAGTTAATCTCTCTGCCAATCTTTAACAAAAGTTTTTTTTCTGCGGACAAAAAAGATAAATCAATTTTACATAATAATGGAGTTCAATCGCTATAATGAAAACAGTGTACTGTTTCGAAGATTTTAAATATATTCGGTATCTTTATAGCTTCAATATGTTATTGATGTTTTACATGGTTACATTTTATTGCAAGTAGTACTCCACGGTAAACATGAACATGCTATTAGTACTGGTAAAAGGAGGAGGGAGTTATTACTAAGTCATAGCCCAAATTTGCTGTCTTCTGTCTCAACCTAGCCTTGCACTCGTATTTGAGAATTTTTCCTGCCGGCCACTTTTTCCTGCTTCTTTGCTATGCCCATACCCACAAATATATAAAACACAATTGGAACAGCCCTTTGTAATAGACTAGCTCCATTAGGCGGCTTTCTCGCTACATACGTAAATTTTTATGATAGTTTGTTAAGTTACGTTGCATTAAGTACAACTTATTACATTGAAACAAGTCCTTCAACGCAAGGCTAGTGAATAAAACCACCATAATCAGCGTCTAAATTCATCGCAATCATCGTAAGCAAACTATTCAAAAATGTGAAACGGAGATGCAGATTCAAGCTCCAATTAAGGGTGAGGGGTCCTCTATAAAATGTGCTAATTTCTCATCCAGAATTTCCCTTTCGTTGCTACGTGGTTAACTTTCCCGTAGCGTAACACGCTACACACGTATTGTAAAATTCTGTATAGAGGTCGAGTCTACTACTTTGAACTACCTAGGTTACAGACAATATTTGTTTCTTGAAATTAGGCAACGTAACTTAAATTCTGAAGTTCTTCTTGTGAGAAATGTTCTACGGTGTAGTGTGAAGGCACCATTAACCTTTAATTTAATCCATGTCCTTTTTTTCATGCTCATTTTTTTGATATGTGATAATAAGCTAATGTTATACAGGGGTTAATTAATTTTTGGTTGGTTAGTATGTATTAGTGGTGTTGGTTGGTGCAGAGAAAATTGTTTATTTACCTTATATTGTACAGTCTTAAGCATCGATCATATGCTGTTGATTTAAAAAGCCAGCTTATCTGTGCAAAACGAGCTTGTCTCACTGCCAGATATCTGTATATATTTAGTGTCATTATGTAAGATTGAATAATAAATGAACCTGAACCTGAACCTGAACCAGTCGAATTATATACTATTGAATAATATTGAACATAACTAATTTCTGTATTATAGAAAGTGTAGAAAGTTATTAACAGCATAATAAGGCTTTTGATAATTATCTAGGTGGTTGTCAAGCTTGATAAATTCTGAATAAAACCCATCAGAAATGGTCAAGGTTAAACAAAGCTATGTTCAAGTAATATTTCAAAACAACATATTTTATTAGCTTTCAGACGTGCAAAGAAAACAGTTAATCTCAAATTAACTCCTAAAAGAAAGAAAAACACTGTTGTGTGTCTTCAATACCTTGTCAAGTAATTTTAGATTAGAGCCGATACCCTTTTCTCAAAATAATGATTATTACAACGCGAAGAGATTATTAGGTTACTGAAAGATTACTTTTGGAAATTACTGAAAAAGTTACGAAAAAAAAATCGAAACAAAAAAGGTTTACTTCACAGAAAACAACTACAACTACATCTTTTACTTTTTTTGTCCTCAATGGAACCCTTGTCGAAAAGTCTAACAATACTTCACTTTATTTTAAGTCTATTTCAGTTAAATTTAAATCGTTTACTAAATTCTTCTTTTTGCTACTCTGGTTTTTTCTTCTTGTTATTATAATATTCTTCGTCCTCACAATCGGGAAGTTAGTGGTTGTATTTATTGCCAAAAACTAAATCCATTTCAGAGAAAACAATTCATTTGCTTCCAGATATGCGAAGTAAACAATTATCTAATATTCTATTAACTCCTATAGAAGACAAATCGTTAGTATGCAAGGCCATATAGGGGTTTGAACCCCCCCCCCCCCCGAAATGTTTCTCCGATGCATAAAAATGTAACAGAGATGCATATAAACAAATGTTTTATGGTTTTTTTAAGTTTTTCTTGTAACCCGCCCCCCCCCCGAAAAATAAACCTCCCGAAAAAGTCCTGGATGTGGCTCCTGACCTTGTGTCTGTTTTTGATGTTGGTTTAGGTAACTTTTTGACCCCGAAGTCTTTGCGACCACTTTTATTGATATTGACCGCTCTTAGTAGTTGGCCTGTAAGGCGAATATTATTATTGTTTCATTCATTCTCCTTTTTTCTAATTTTAACTTATCTTTTTTGCTTCTGTTTAGTGCTCTTTTTTCTTCCTTCTTTTGAATACATCAACAGGAAATCAATGATTATGTGTCTTCAATTAATTTGTAAGTAATTTTGATTTAGAGTTGGATACCCTTTTCTCTGATTTCCTAATGAAAATAAGTTGTTTACATAGGGAATATGGTGGTATTTTGTCTGTCAGTCCATCCTATCAGAAGCAGCAATCAAAGTCAATTTTCTATTGTTCTACCCATGGCATGCGATGCCTGCTTAGTCAAGTGCAGCTTATAGGTAGAGGGTTGGCTAATAACTATGCATAATTATATTAATTATATGTCATGTAACCGCAAGTTTTAAAACCGTAACCGACAAAATTTCAGTTAAAGGTGGAATCTGAAACTTTTTCTAATATGTATTAGTAAATAGCCTGCCAGTAATCAGTGGCATCAATTAGGGGGGGGGGAGAAAGGGGTACATTGGCCCCTCGTATATTTCAAAATACTATTCTGGTATTTTTGTTGAAAATTACCTTTTTTTGTATTTTCACTAATCAAATTAAAAGCTAAAATTGCCCCTCTCACAGATTTTGAAAAATACATTATGCCCCTTATCCCCAAACATTTTCACGAAATTGTACCACTGCATGTTAATATTTTCATGTATTTTAATATGATAAAATACAGAAGAACACTAACCATAAAAATGCAAGTGGCTAATCCATGGAACGATCCCCCACCCCCCTAAAAAAAGTCACAAAATTTTACCTCAAGTAGAGATTCAACAAGAATTTACAATGCCATGCAATACTGCAAGGCAGGCTTGCTCAAGAATAATAGTCACTTTGATTACATGCATAATACACGCCAGCTATATCAAATTGATGGTGATTTCATGGAATCGCTTCAGCAAACTGATGGTAATTCTATCCTTCACCGATGGTAATTCCTTCCTACCGATGGCAATTCAGCAAATTACCATTAGAAAACTGATGGTAATTTCATATGAATGAGAGAGTCTCTATCTAAGAAAATAATTGAAAACAGATGAAACACTTTGAGGCGCATGGAAAAAGATGAGCCTCAATCAAGGGCGCCGGTGGAAAATTTTCAGGGGGGGCAACCCTACCGTAGAGGTTTCAAGCTCCAATCTTCAAAATGTGGAATTTCGCATATTTTTTTTCAGAAGAAACATCGTTGATGCATGTTTATTTGTTTTGTTGTTTCCCAAGGGTGATTGTATCAAACTGAAGGTCCAAAATAATTGGGAGTTAGCTCATTCAAATGTAAATTTAAAGCTCTTTTTTAAGTGACCATACAGATTGGACTAGGGAAAAATCTTGTTTTTTTATATTTTAAGGCACAAAACTACGACTTTACCCCGAAGAGGATGAATTTGCAATCAATTTAAAATTCTGAAAAGGTCTTTGATTATAAAGTGTGAATAACTATATTTTAGGCTTTCCAGTTGTAAAAGGAGTACTGCCACACGGTGGCAGCACTGGATTCAACCAAGTTGATTCGCTTTATTTGTAATGAAATTAGACAATGTTTGGCGATCTGTAATTGCGTATCAGCTATAATGAGGGGGGAGGATGAGTCATTGTTTAGGTGGTTGGTAGGGTAGATTCCGAAAACAGTATATGCTAATAGACAAACTGCTTACTCTTCACGAGGCTTCAGATAAATGTTGGAAGAGGTAAGGGGGGGGGGGGGTAGGAATCAATTAAATTGTTTCTCTAAACAGCGAAAATGTTACATTCTGACTTCTACCAGCACAAATGTGGAAAAGGCAAGGTCATCAGCTCCGCCAGAAAATTTCTTTGGGGTGGAAAATACTGAAAGGAACTTAGTTTTCAACAATTTTAAGTGGTGTTATTTTCTTTTTCTATTTATAAAAAGTATTTCAATGTATTTAAACAAATCTATGCAATGTATTTATCGATAAGAAAATCCTATTGCAGAGGTTGTGATGGCTTCAGTCATGTAAAAGATCAAAAGTCTCACAGAATTTCCATCCATACAAACAATAATACTCCTTTTCATCCAACTGAAATTTTCTGAAAACTGAAATCCAACTGAAATTCTATTGTAGTAATATTAACAAGGGCTTTTTACCCAAATTACTATTCATCGCCAATTTCTTAAGTATATTCAAATTTTATCCAAAATTTAAATTGAAAATTTAAGCTTAGGACGGTATTAATAGACTCACAATTATTGATTTACACATTTTAAAAGCAATTGGCCAGGGATTTAAGGGACAGGTACCTCAAATTATATCTTGGTTAGGGCTGGAATGATTTGGAAAACAATCAGAAATTCAATAAAAAAAAAAGATCTTTTCAACTGAAAGCAAGGAACAGATTTGAAACCTATTTGAACAGTTTATTCTTTATATGAAGGGGCTATCTCCTCCTTAGCTCCTTACTCTTTACCGTCTCTACTGAAGACGGTCACTATATATGAGATCGAAATATTTGGACTTTTGTACCTGTTTTTTCACTATCTAAATAAATGGATATATCCCCATTTGAAAGTTTATTTGTTCGTCGTAGAACGGCAGTGTGGTCTAAGTAAACAACACCTAATTTAAAGGTGTTATTTGTTCGTCTAAAATACTTTTGTTTAATGAGGAAGGTTTTGAGAAGGGGGCAGTCCCCGTTATACACAAAGTAATTTATATTTGTTTTAAGTTCCAAACTTCCTCCTTACTTTAGTTGAAAAACTTTTTGTATTTGTTTAATTAGATTTTTCGAAACTGTAAAGTCTTACGAATACAGTATTTTGGGTAACATCGAAAAAACTATAAATATTTCAATGATCTCTGTTTGGATTTTGATGGGTATTAAATAAAAAAAACAAGTTTTTTAAACTGAAAGTAAGGAGCGACATTAAAACTTAAAACGAACAGAAATTATTCCGTATATGAAAGGGGCTGTCCCCTCCTCAACGCCTCGCTCTTTACACTAAAGTTTTTTATTGTTTTAAAAAATAGAGTTATGAGAAAGAGTCACACTTTAGCGTAAAGAACGAGGCATTGAGGGGGGGACAGTCCCTTTCACAGAGGGAATAATTTCTGTTCGTTTTAAGTTTTAATGTCGCTCCTTACTTTCAGTAGAACACTTGTTTTTTTTATTTAATTTTTGAACGTTTTTAAATTAATGCAGGTTTTGATTTTGGCTCACCGTACATGAACAATTAAAACAAAATTTCATATTATTTGGTTAAATGGCTTTCTCGAAACTTGTTTAATTTTATTTACGAACGTTTTTATTAGTAATAAATATACGTAACTTAGAATTAACTTACGTAACGAACTTCTATATTCATAAATTTTTAACACGTATATTAGGGGGTTCGCCCCCTAGTCAATACCCTGCACTTTAAACTATAGTTAGAATTTTTTTTTCCAGTTCTTTAAAAATGACCTCTTAATCACAGTCAGTTGATCAGTTGAAAAATGTGTTTTTTTTTTATTTAATTCCTGATCTTTTTCTTTAATAATGCTGGGAAATCCGGCGCGCCCTTCCTAGCCCTGTCCCTGCCCCCCTGACCACTTCCTTCATGGAAAGATCCTTCCATATAGCCCCCGCCCCTCTCCTTCCCCCCCCTACCAGAAAAAATCTCCTCTGAAAAAGTCTGTATACTTCCCAATAACCAATACTATATGTTAACATTGAGTAAAGTTCATAACTTTCAGCCCTCGCCCTGGGGACTTGGGGGGATCAAGTCATCCTAAAAGACATATTTATCATATTTTCGACAATGGTCAACAAAATGGCTATCTCAAAATTTTGATCGGATGACTTTGGGAAAAAAATGAGCGTGGTTGAGGGCCTTTTTGCCTTCTATTTTTTTTGGTCACTTCAAAGAGGCAATAGAAATTTTGGTTTCCTCTTGAATAATTACTCCCACGATCTTATAGAACTACTTGATTAATACAATCAACCCTGGGACAAAGAAGAAGACAAAACAAACAAAAAAAAAAACAAATAAAAACCCAAATGTTTTATTTCTTAGGGCAAAAAATGCAAAATTCCACATTTTTTCAGATAGGAGCTTGAAACATCTGCAGTAGGGTTCTCTGATACGCTGGATATGATGGTGTGATTTTCATTAAGGTTCTATAACTTTTAGGGGTCTTTCCCCCTTTTTTTGAAAATCAGCCAAATTTTCTCAGGCGCGTAACTTTTGATGGGTAGCTCTAAACTTGATGAAAGTTATATATTTGAAATCGGCATTGAAATCTGATTCTTTTGATATATCTATTGGTATCAAAAACCCGTTTTCTAGAGTTTCGGTTACCATTGAGCCGGGTCGCTCCTTACTTACAGTTCGGTACCACGAACTGTTTGATTCAAACAGTTCGCTGTAACGAATTGTAAGTAAGGAGTGACCCGGCTCAATACTAACCAAAACTCTAAAAATCAGAATTTGATACCAAGGGATGTATCAAAGAATTGGCTTATTATGCTGATTCCAAATATATAAGTTTCGTTTAGTTTCGTCTTGCTCATCAAAAGCTACGAACCGGAGAAAATTGGTCTGATTTTCTAAAAAAGGGGGAAAGACCCCTTCAAATTCATTTAACTTTAATTAAAATTACACCATCAGATTCAGCGTATAAAAGAACCCTACTGTAGAGGTTTCAAGCTCCTATCTGCAAAAATGTGGAATTTTGTAATTTTTGCCAGAAGAAAGATCCCGGATAGGTGTTTATTTGTTTGTTTTTTCCCTAGGGGTGTTCGTATCGACTCAATGGACCTAGACCGTCGAGAGAGGGCTCATTGTATTGGAAATGAAAGGTTCTAGTGCCCTTTTTAAGTGACCAAAGTAATTGGAGGGCAACTTGGCCCCCTCCCACTCCACCATTTTCCTAAAATCGTCTGATCAAAATGTGGAGATAGCTTTTTTCTTCAGTATAGTTGAAAGACCCACTAACAATGTTTTTAAGAATAAAATTACCCCCTACAGCCCCTGGGGAGAGGTTTTTAAGTTATAAAATTTACCCGTTGTTTTATTTGTTATTGGGACATGCATACATTTTTCGCGTGGGGAGGGGAGGAAGAATTTTCTGCTGGGAGGATTTTACACGGAGAGAATTTTCCATGGAGAGGGAAGTTTCCAGGATGAACTTCTCAGGGGAAATTTTACTCTTGGTGAATTTGCCAGAATTCCTATACGGAATTCGTATACGGAATATCTTGCTTTTTCTTTACCGATTCAGTTTTAGGCGTGGAGATGTTAAGTGTAATTGTCCGGGGTAAATTTTTGCCAGGATTGAATTTCCCAGAGGATGTTTCTGTGGGGAGGGGGATTTTCCCGTGGAGGTGGAGCCAGGTATCCTGGCGTTATTGAAAAAAAGATCAGAAATTAAATAAAAGTATAAGTATATGAGGGGGGTTGCCCCCTCCTCAGCCCCTTGTTCCTTATTCTAAAGTTAAAATTTTGTGTCAAATCTTTAAAGACAACTCCTGAAACACAAGAGTCGTTTAATTAGTACAAGAAATAACTTTTTTTGAAGTGCCAAAAAACTGTAGGGTGAAGAGCGAGGTGTTGAAGAGGGGGGCGACCCCCCTCATATAAGTAATAATTTCTGTTCGTTTTAAATTTTAATGTTGCTTTTTTCTTTCAGTCAAAAGAACTTTTTTTTTCTATTTAGTGAAGCTTACAACCATTTTTCTAAGGGCAGTGAAAAAGTATGTCAATAAATGAAAAAGTATATAAAAATCTAAAAAGTAATTAATCAAAAAATTACACAAAACAATAGCCTACTTACAAAAACTAAGATATAAACTCCCAGCATTCAGTTCTGTTGAGCAATGCCGAAGCGTTGGATGGATATTTTTTAACAATATCGATAGTTTTGAACTTGGTTATCAATCACCAAAATATTTAATGTCTTTAGAATTATATGTTCATAAGACTTAACGTAAATCAAAGGAGTTTGTTCAAAGTAAAACATTAAACTAAGTTCAAGAAAATCAGATAAAAATTTTGAGTTCCATATTTTTAATTTAATTTTGAATACCAACAACCAACATATTTGACACCTTTATACTTTATAACTGTAAAAATTAAATCTTTTTCAAAGCGACAACTATATAAATACAATCACTCTTGGAAAAGTAGATAAATGATAATAAAACACAAAAAACGTATCCTTTCAGGGGAAAAATACAAAAATTCCCAGCATTCCGTCCAGGGGTATATTTCTGATTATAGTGGCTTCATACATCAGCTCATGGGTACTCTGGCAATGCAAGCAAAAGTTGACGAAAATTTTTCCCGAAATTGTCCCTTATTAAGTTGTTCTCCTTGTGGTTTCTTTAATTATACTTTCTTGTGCACTAATAACTAAGATAAGATAAGATTTATTCTTCATTAGATACACATACATTAGATACACATACTTCACATCACATACACATACACACATACTTCATTAGATACACATACAATATTACATGTTATTATTCCCCCAAAGGCTCATTGGCTTGTAAAGAAGGGGGAAGACAAATGAGTTGCTTACTCAGAGTTGAAAAACAAAAAAAAACTTTAAATGATCACTTACTCACATACAAAGGAGAAGAAAAGAAAATATAGATAAAATGAAAACTATAGAAAAAATAGAATAAATAAACTAAATTAATTAATTAGATTAAATAGACTAAAAAAAAAAAAAACATAAATAAAAATAACTTCTGCGAAGCCAAAGAATTTTTTTAAATTATTTTAAACAAACCGAATGAGTGGCATCCTCGAGCTGATTCAGGCAACTTATTCCAAACAATATGACACTCCATTAGAGGAATAAAATCTGACCTTATGCAAGGAGTAAATGGAACTTGAACATGATTTGTCATATTACGAAGATTATAATAATTTTGATCAGAGGTAAAAGATAGCAGAACACTTAGGGGCCGGGGGAGGTTACCATGAAGCTGAGCGAAAGTAAAACATGCACATGAAAGAATGTATAGTGACTCAACATCAAGTAATGGTATAACTAATGAACGATTAGTTTCCTGTATAAAGTTTCTAGCTTTACTGTAAAACATAGAAAGGGTTTCTAACAGTAAAGGGACAATTTACATATACCCTGTCTTGCAGTAGGAGACGTAAGGTTTGACGAAGTATTGAAAAAGTATGTTCAAATTGTATCCAGGAAAAATGAGCTGAAGTTTTCTTAAAAATCCGAGCCTCTTTCAAATCTTCATTTTAATAAAATCATTGTGACGTTTGAAAGATAGGTTTTTATCAACAAGAATGCCCAAAAAACGAATATATTGGTCTTTAGACCAATTAATTATTCTATTTGGCTGGTGAATTTCTGATAACTGGGGATAAACCTGAGAAACACGTGAAAAACATAAAAAAACTGGACTTATAAAAATTTAGGGTAAGATAATTAGCATCAAGCCACAAAATCACCCTCTCAAACAAATTTTCCAAATTTAATCGAAGCTCGGATTCGCAGTTTCCTAAAGTGCCAAGTGTGCTGTCATCAGCAAAACAAACAAGGACATCAGAAGAAGGCGAAATATAGTTGCCACTATGGGCAAGGGAAGCAATTAATGTTGCCACTATAGTTGCCACTATGGGCAAGGGAAGTAATCTACAGCAATTAATAAGTTTCTACTTTTTTGCAACATAATAAAGATCATTTACATAAATCAAAAATAGCACAGGCCCTAAAACTGATCCCTGGGGGACATAAAAATTCACTAGCGAGGGTGACCGGAAAAGTGGATCAACAGAAATTAACCCATCCTTCAAATAAGACTGGAACCAAAAAAAAATACATTTCCCCTTATGCTAAAATGAGACATTTTTGATAGAAGAATTTCTTGGGTTAAGGAATCAAAAGCCTTACGAATATCCAGGAATACAGCAGCCGGAATCAATCCCGAATCTAACGCAGAATCAGTAAAATTCAAAAGGGTCATACAGGCATGTTCCGTGGAGTGCTTCATTCGGAAACCAAATTGAAAATCATGAAGAAAATTTTTAGGTTTTACGAAAGTAAGGAGACGAGAAAGCATAGCCTTTTCAAATATTTTACTAAATATTGATAAAATTGAAATTGGTCGATAATTTGCCGGATCATTTCTTAGTCCACCTTTATACAAAACAATAATCCGAGCAAGCTTGAGAGCATCTGGAAAAACACCACATTCAAATGAAAGATTAACAAGTTTTGTTAGATGCAATACTATTGAAGGAAGAATTAACTACCTTAGTAGGTATAGAATCTGGCCCAGACGAGGACGAATTTTTCAAGCCATTAACAATTTTAGTAATTTCACTTACTGTTACTGGCTCTAGAAACATAGACTTAACACAAGATGGCCCGAGGTAAGATCTAAAGTCCGGCTTAGGCCGAGAAAAAGTAACTGTAGAAGTAATAATTACTAATAATACACTAATTACTAATAAACAAATACATATTTAGGGTCACCATAAATAGCTGATTCTTGACACTAACAATAATTAGGCTCTTACACTTTCGTTATAGGGTCAAAATCTATTGGCAAGCAGCCAACCATAAGGCAACATACATTTTTGTCATGGTTTGTCTATATTCTGCCTCTTTTATTTTGGTTTCCTTATAATTACTTTATAGTCTCAAATTTTCAGATGGGCCCTGGCCCCCCTGCCGGTGCCCATGCTCCCCATGGAAAGTTACCTCTTAAAAAAAAAAACAGCAGAAAATTCGTCTTCCCACCCTAAAATGTAGCCTATGCATGCTTCTCAATAACAAATATTATGCGTAAACAATGGGAAATTCTTACACCTTAAAGACTTTTCTCCTGCGGCTGGGGAGGGGGGGGGTGTTGGTCATGTTATATCCAAAGGCATAGTTATTGGGCCTATGATGAACAAAATGGCGATCTCAAAAATTTTATCGGACGATTTGGGGAAAAAGGGGCGAGGGAGGGGGCCTAGTTGCCCTCCAATCTTTTTGGGGGACTATAACTAATAAATTACGTTTCAATGAGTCCTTTACGATATTTTAGGACCACTGGGTCGCAACGATCACCCTGTAAAAAAAAAACAACAAATAAGCAAATATCTTCTGGCAAAAAATAAAAAAATCGACATTTTTGGAGATGAACGTTTGAAACCTCTACAATAGGGTTCTCTGATACACTGAATCTGATGCTGTGACTTTCATTAAGATTCTATGAGTTTTAGGGGGGGGGGGGGTTTCCCATTTTTTCAAAAATAAGGCAAATTTTCTCAGTCTTGTAACCTTTGATGGGTAACTACCATTACTACTATTAACAACTCACCGAAGCACCAAGCCGCATGAGGCCAACACAGCTACGCACGCTTCTCCTCCACTCCAATCTATTCAAAGCCTCCCTTTTTACACCCGTCCACGAAGTTTCCATTAAATCTTTCTTTATGACGTCCTCCCACCCCAGACGAGGAGGACCTGCTTTCCGTTTAGCCCTAGACGGTTGGCCGAAAAGAACAATTTTCGGCAATCTGTCATCCTTCATCCGCACAACGTGCCCTAGCCACCTCAACATTTCTTTGATTATAGCCCTAGTGAGCGGGATTGAACCACACTTTTCGTACAGCCTACTGATTGAAATACCGTCAGTCAGCCGGGTACCCAGAACAATCCTTTTCTCTGGAAAACATTTTCAATCCGCAAATCTTCATCCACTTTTCGGAGCGTCCATGCTTCAGAGCCATATTTGACCACTGTCCTCACTGTCACCACTTTTAATATTCTAATCTTGGTTTGCAGACCTTATCTTCCTATTCTTCCAAATTTTTTTTTAACTGTGAAAAAACACCCTGAGCCTTGGCTATTCTACTTTTAACATCTTCACTGCTCCCACCATCATTACTAATAATACTACCAAGGTAAGTGAAGCTGTCCACCTGATCAATCTTTTCATTATCCAACGTCACCTTTTCATCTTCACTTATTCCTAGCCTTAGTGACTTAGTCTTCTTAACATTAATTTTCAAACCTATTCTAGCACCCTGAACTCGCAAAACCTCTAAAACTTCATTCATTTTGCTCACACTTTCATCTAGGAAGCTTAAATCATCAGCATAATCTAAGTCCAGGAGACTTCCCCCCCCCTTTGATTCCGTGGTCTCCCACTGCCTTTCCTGTGCTCCTTAAGACAAAGTCAATCAAAGTGATCCGTATAAAGGGGGATAGAAATAACCCTGCTTATCTCCTGATTTAATAGAAAACCAGCTGCTCACCTCTTTTCCTACCTTAACCGCAGCATTGTTATTCTCGTACATAGCGCTAATCACTTTAATGTATTTGTCTGGTACACCATACAAGGATGAAACCATTACTAAAGCTTTTCTATCAACAGAATCGAACGCTTGCTCATAATCTATAAAACTAAGGACCAAAAGTGTTTGAAAACTCAGGCACTTCTCAATAATAAACCTAAGAGTGAAAATTTGGTCGATACAACCTCTACCTCTTCTAAGACCGCATTGTTCTTCTCTTAAAACTTTGTCTACAACATCTCTCAGTCTAAAATGTATCATATTACTGAGCAATTTCCTACTTAGAGAGACCAGACTAATGTCTCTATAATTACCATATTCATTCTTTTCACCTTTCTTATAAAGTGGTTTAATTAAGGTTTTCCTGAAATCGTAAGGTACTTCCCTCTTTTCAAAAATCATATTCATAATCTTCAGTAACTGATTTCTAACCTCAGAGCCACCATATTTAAGAAACTCATTTCCCACCCTATCAGCACCTGGGGCCTTATTATTCTTTAATCCTTTTAGTACTGTCGCTAATTAGTACGACTTAGTACTGTCGACTAAGGTTAATAAAACTTACATATTTGAAATCAGCATAAACGTCCAGTTCTTTTGATATATCTATTGGCATCAAAATTCCATTTTTTAGAGTTTCGGTTATTATTGAGCCGGGTCGCTCCTTACTTACAGTTCGTTACCACGAACTGTTTGATTCTGAAATCCATAAGCAAATTTCCAACAGTGACTAACAGCTGACTATACCCAGGGACAAGAGTTATAAAAGTCAGCTAGAGATCGAGAATAAAGCTGTGACTGCGGAGGGTTAATTGGTTGAAAATGACTGTAGTTGAACTATAGTAAGCTAAAGTTCAACGTCCGAACGCACTCTTAATTAATCACTAACAAAATAAGCTTGAACAATTAGACCATAAGCAAATCACAAAAATAACATCTAAAGTTGAAATAATATAATTTCAACTTAATAAACATCCGCATAAACGTCCAATTCTTTTGATATATCTATTGGCATCAAAATTCCATTTTTTAGAGTTTCGGTTATTATTGAGCCGGGTTGCTCCTTACTTACAGTACCTTGCTTGCCTCTCATTACAAGCAATCTAACGGTCTTATGTCAATTTTTGAATTCTTGGTCAGCATACCTGAGACTCTATACAGGCATGCCTTTCCAAAAACTAACAAACAAGTATGTGTCCAATAAGAGAAACCATGCATACTCCTGCCATTTACCCGTGCCCCAGCCATTTAAACATTTGCCTCTTAATTACTTAGACTTTCTCTGTCTTGGCTTTTCTCTGTCCACAATTAGCCATGTCTTGATACAACATATGCAACCTACTGCAAAATACTTGATAACTTCAATTTTAAGCATGTTTAGTTTAAAGTATATAGGTATGGAGGATTTAAAAATAAATCATCATTTTTCTTTCGAAAAGACCTAAATAGTGTTACAGACAAGCTAGAGAAAAAAGGCAGTGATTAATGTCACCTACGCTATTTTGCCATTGTTTCATTAAACCCCTGAAGAAACGAACCGTGCAAGGGTCAATGCGGCATCTGAAAATCTGGGACAGTTTTTGGGAAGAATTCCTCAAATGAGCCTTACCAAAATTCCTATAAATTGGGAGTTATCTCGGTGTCTTATCTTAATTTTCCTTAAGTCAGGGTCCAACGATTGGCCTTATCATATTCAGAGTACATGGTTGAGGCATTTATATATAAGTTAATGGCCCTATTTGAAAGCTATTAAGGGGAGATGGAATGCTTGGAAAGATATTTAATGATTTTGGAACACCTTTAGAACTTATCATCAAGCGTTGGCATGTGACGAGATAAATAGGACTCAGAGCTACTTTTACATTAGATTCTTTTTAACGTAGATATCTTTATCTTAAATGTACTCATCTTAGGTGTCTTACTGAAATTTAAATAATATATAAACGAAAACGGATTAGGCCCTCTGGTATTAGTTTGAAGCACACAAAAGATGCTAACGCTCCTTGGCCTTTTGATTGCTTAAAGTCGGGGGAGCAAAACCTGGCAAAAACTTGCTAAGAAAAATTTTTTTATGCATAGTCTAGTGCAGTGGTTCCCAGCCGATTTTGGGCCATGACCCTTCTAGGTATTTCTAAAATCTTGATGCCTCCCTCGTGATATTTATATTGTGTTTTTCAAAATTTAACGTGTATTCACCTGAATACATATTTTATGCTAGTTAAAATATTGTCTGAAAACAACACATTTTATAAATGTAGACGTCAATATAGACGTCATTGCCGTGCTATTATGCATCTTTTTCAAACAGTTCGTGGTAACGAATTGTAAGTAAGGACAGTGGCGGATCCAGAGGGAGGGCGAGGGGGCGCACGCCCCCCCCCCCCTATTGTAGTTTAAAGTAATGTAATTTACTTAATTAACGCAAGTTTGCGTTAATTATACTTGCTCCTAACGTAACTTTATCGGATCAACTTATTTTGCACCCCCCCCCCCCCCCCAAAAAAAAAATCCTGGACCCGCCCTTGAGTAGGCTAAGGAGGGATACGGCTTAATTGTGACCGAAACTCTAGAAAACAGAGTGTTGATAATAATAGATACATTAAAAGAATCAAATTTTTATGCTTATTCAAAATATGTAAAGCTCATCAAATTTAATGTTAACCATCAAAAGTTACGGGCTCGAGAAAATTTGTCAGATTTTTAAAAAATAGGGAAAACACCCTGAAAACATCAAGTAGTCTTAATGAAAATCACCCCATTAGATTCAGCATATCAGAGAACCGTTCTGTAGAGGTTTCAAGCTCCTATGTACAAAAATCTGGAATTTTGCCTATTTTTTACCAAAAGACAGATCACGGATACGTGTTTATTTATTTGTTTTTTTTCCCAAGGGGTGATCATATTAAACCAGCGATTGGAGAAGATCGGGAGAGGACTCATTTGATCGGAAATCAAGATTTCTAGTGCCTTTTTTAAGCGACAAAAAATATTGGAGTGAAGCAAGCCCCATTCCCACGCTCATTTTTTCCGCAAAGTCACCCGATCAAATTTTTGAGATAGTCATTTTTTTCAGCATTATGGAAAAATTTAATAACTATGTCTTTGAGGACCCTCCACAGTCCCCGGGGGGAAGGACTGTAATTTATGAACTTTGTCCATTGTTTACACGTGGTATTGGTTATTGGGAAGTATGCAGACGTTTTCATGGGGGGATATTTTCTGGTAGGGGACGGGAGGTTACATTGGAGGATCTTTCCATGGAAGAACTTCTCATGGGGGAAGAGAATTTTCCATGGAGGGGGACACAGATTTCCCAGCATTATTTTAAAAACGATTAGAAATTAAATTAAAAAATCAGTTTTTTTCAACTGAAAGCAAGGAGCAACAATAAAACTTAAAACGAACAGAAATTATTGCGTATTTTGAGGGGAGCCAACCCCTCGTCAATACTTCGCTCTTTACGCTAATTTTTTTTAGTACTTTTACAAAAGCTATTTATTGTAATTAAACGGCCTTTGTGATTCAAGAGTCATTCTTAAAGAATTTGGACAAAATTTGAACTTTAGCGTAAAGAGCGATGTATTGACGAGGGAGCAGCCCCCTAAAATACAGAATAATTTGTGTTCGTTTTAAGTTTTAATGTTACTCCTTACTTTCAGTTGAATTTTTTTTTTATATATATAATTGCTTTATAAATGCATGTGAGTGTGACGCCGTTCACATAAAAAAAAGTTTTTTTTTTGAAATTAAGGGTCTAAAATATAGTCAGCCGAAGGGTGCGCATCCTGGACATAGGGGCTATGTAATATTTAAATTAATTCTCAACGGTGTATCAGTACAGTTGAGAATGGTTTACGATTTGATTCAAAATATTAGAGGCAGCGCTATAGCTTTTCCTATAGTAAAAGGCCATTCCAATCTTTTGTTATTTACTTCTTTTTTTTTCCCGGAGGGACTTCATATGGAAGGGGTGATCGTATAAACTTCGGAGGGGCTCATTTGATTGGAAATTAAAAAATTTATTTCCCTTTTTAAGAGTCAAAAGTAATTGGAAGGCAACCCAACCCCCTCCAAACCCTATTTCTCCCAAATGTATCTGATCAAATTTTGAGATTTTCTTCAAATTTGAGCCATTTTCTTCAAAGTAGTCCAAAGATTTGATAACAAAAACTTTCGGGTCGACAAAACCTTTCAGAGGCCGCGAGCAAGTGTTTTTAAGTTATGCCCTTGGGGTATATGAGGTTTTATGGAATGGATGATTGAATAAAACTTCGGAGAGGGTTCATTTGTTTGGGCTTTGAAAGTTCTAGTTCCCTTTTTAAGAGTCAAAAGTAATCAGAGGGCAACTGCCCCCCACGCTCTCTTTTCCCAAGATGCATCCGATCGAATTTTTGAGATACCCAATTTGTTCAAAATAGTCCAAAGATCATATATATAAAACTCCGGGGTTGACGAAGCTCCCCAGAGCTGGAGGGCAAATGTTGTAAGTTATGCCCCAGAGCATATAAGGTTTTTATGGAAGGGGTGGCCTTGTTATCTTTGGAGGGGGCTCATTGATTGGAAATTGAAAGCTCTAGTTCCAGTTTTACGATTCAAAAGGGATCGGAAGGCAACTAGCTCCTACACCCCACCGTTTTTTCCCACATGTATCCGATCGAAATTTTTAGATAGCTATTTTGTTCAAAATAATCCATTCGTCATATAAATATGGCTCTGGGGTGACACTGCCTCCCAGAGTCCGGGGGCAGGAGTTGTAAGTTATGCCCCGGGGCCATATAAGGTTCTTATAAAATGGGTGGTCGCAGAAACTTTAGAGGAGGCTTACTATTTGATTAGAAATTGATAGTTATTGTTCCCCAGTTTAAGAGTCAAAAATATTTGAGAGCAAGTAGCCCGCCCCCCACGCAATTTTTTCCCCAAATGTAGTCGATGGAAATTTTGAGATAGCCATTTGGTCCAAACAGTCCAAGGGTCATATAGCAAGGCCTTCAGGGTTGACACAACCCCCCAGATCCTGAGAGCAACAGTTGTTAACTATGCAGTGGGGCATATATGGTTTTTATGGAAGCGGTAGTCGTATAAACTTTGGAGGAAGCTTATTTGATTGGAAACTGAAAATTCTAGTTCCTTTTTAAGAGTCAAAAGTGATCAGAGGGCAAGCAGTACTCCCTTACACTCTTTTCCAACAAATAGATCCGATCAAAATTTTTAGATAATTGCAACACATTGGTACCATATTCACCATATTGCTACATACAGTTTTCAGTAAAGTGCCAGTGACGCAGAAGGCCTTAAACTTTTACAGTTAGGGAAGGGGGCAGTAGCCGAACTCTTACGTGTAGTGCTTTTTGTTCGTTTTCAGCTTGTTTTGCATATTCAATTCAAGTTTACTCGTTTTAAGATTTATTTATTCATTTAAATTTGTACCTGCTGTATGATTGTTTATTTATTTTCTGTTCGTTTTAGGTTTCATTTATTCTTAATAAATGCTAGGGGATTTGAACCCCGGCCCCCCCCTCCCGAAATGTTTGTCTGGCTCGTAAAAACGTAACAAAAAGGGATATAAAAAAATTTTTCATACGTTTTTTTGAGGTTTTTGTGTGTGTAAAACTTCCCACCGAAAAAGAAATCTTGTGTAAAACACCCCCCGAAAAAAAAATCCCGGATACGGCCCTATCTAGACCAATCTAGACCAATACTAAATTTAGTATATGAAAAAAAAGTTTTAAATAAAATCACAAAATCCATTTTGTCCCCCTTCCGCATTTTCATGATAAATGTCATTGCCTTAATGAGAGGTCATTCTGACAAAAATGGCAAGTGACGTGGCGATTTAACCCCTAAAGCCCCTTGATTTAGACATTGGTTTCGTCTATACCAATGCATCAGGAATCTTCAGCTGATATAAAACGATAGTAAAATTTTTACACAAATCTGGTGTCGGAAATTGAATCAAAAGTAACATGAGACGCTTCGCAGATTTCCGTTTGGAGTTCCAAGAGATAGTACGCCTTCGGCATTACTTTGAAAGAAACATGCCAAAGTTGCCGCATACCCATCATTTTTTATTGCAATCAAAATTAACTGATAAAAAGATATATCTTTTCACTTTGCGGTGATGAACCATGCTTTAATTCAATAGCCTTTCTGCCCACCCAAGCAAATGACATAGTAGTACCAGTTTCATTTTACAAATTAAATTTGTGTGCTGTCAGTATAGCTTTACACTTAGTCAGTTTGTCTGAATAACTTCGTTACGCAGATCTTCTTCAAGGGCTTTTAATTTAAAATTAGCCGAATATAATAACTCATGTCTTTTAAAGAATAAATGTTCTATATCCGTGATAAAAAAAACTACAGATGAAAATTGTTTTGCTTTGTGGTTAAGAAATATAAAGATTGCCGACAGCATCAAATGGGCGCTAACAAATTGTTGATTGATGCTTATGACTGAAACGCAATCATTTTATTTGAGTACATATTTTCTGCGGGTGAATTTAATCATGGTTGTGGCGTCCGACGCAACCTAGTAAAGAATGAACCCTAGCCCGCAGTAACTAAAAAATAAATATAGAGAATAAGTAATATAAAGATTACCGACAGTACCAAATGAAAACTAACAAATTATTGATTGATACTAACGACTCTGACACCATTGTTTTATTTGAGTACGTGTTTTCTTCCGTGAATTTAATTATGGTTGTGCCGTCAGACGTAACCTAGTAAGGAATGAACCCTAGTTCACAGTAACAAAAAAAAAAACAAGAAATATATAAGTTAGGAAACAGAAAAAGATTGCCAACAGTATCAAATGTGCGCTAGTAAATTGTCGATCGATGCTGATGGCTGTGACGCAATAATTTTATTTGAGTACATATCTTCAGTGGTGAATTCAATCATGGTTATAGCGTCAGACACAATATAGTAATAAGTGAACCCTAGCCCACAGTT
The DNA here is from genome assembly GCF_049724085.1 of Artemia sp. Qi Xiang Cuo. Taxonomy (NCBI): domain Eukaryota; kingdom Metazoa; phylum Arthropoda; class Branchiopoda; order Anostraca; family Artemiidae; genus Artemia; species Artemia sp. Qi Xiang Cuo. The sequence goes on from NC_142801.1 coordinate 13,567,117, forward strand.
ACCAAACATTTAAAACATATTAAACAAAAAATGCCAAATGAGGAAGGTTCATGATTTGAAGCATATTTATGAATGGTTACTGTTATTTCGGCTAATCTTAGCCTACTAGTGAAGATTTATTGTGAAAACGCATTAATGGGAATTTCGAATTTTGCACGAAACACGTGTCACCATGGGTTTAGAGGGTAAGAAGAGGAGGGGAAAAGGAAGAGTAGAGAAGGAGGTGAGAAATGAAGAGAAGGAGGTAGAGAAGGAGGTGAGAAATGGTCTACATACGAAGTGGTAATGAAGGCTGAGAATACTTTTTGAATGATTTTTAATATTGTGCATTTTGTATCTTCCAGAATGAGGAGTTGATAATTTGAAAGACACGTCGTAGACATTTGAAAGACACGTCACTGGTGCGAGAGACCGGGCGATCGGGTGGTTATTCTGAGTCACCAAGAGATGAGCCGAAGCCCGATTGGTCTTGATCTAATAAAAGCTCCCCTTCCGTGAGGTTGGAGCTGTTGTACATGTATTGGCTCTAGAATTAACATAGTTATGCAAGTAGGATATAGTACGGCCTAAGGAATCATAACTGATTTATTGAGCCATCCGCGGTTTCCCTCATTAGGGGTTTGTACTTAGACATATATGGCTTATGGAGATCTAAAAGTATCTTAATTTTAAGTATCTTAAGTATTTTAAATTTTAAGGAGAGTGAAATTGTTGTGACCAGGCACGTACGTACTATTTTTTTCAGAAGGAATAAAAAAAAATTTGATAAATTGAGGAAGAACAACAAGGAAATTTGACGAGCTTAGGATTTTTGGGAGAGGGATTAGGATTCCTACCCCACCCCCTTTCGTACGTACCACTTTCTGGCTATTTTAGTTTCCACTATCTCAAGTCACTTACAAAAGGCGACGCTTGACAAGTGTGGCAAAAACTATGCCAACCATAATAAAGCTGTATGGCACACAAATGTAGTAACCATATACACAGTATCACGAGCACAAGAATATACAGTGCAGTTTCACGAGCACAAGAATATACAGTGCAGTTTCACGAGCACAAGAATATACAGTGCAGATTCACGAGCACATTGCAAAAAGCGACCAATCCTATTATATTTTATACCTATAGAGTCATCAAACACGTTTTGAAAGTATAATTGAGATTGTATAACGCAGCCAGACTGGTTTTTGAGGCACTTTCATCATAACGTGTTTTTTTTGTAATGCAAAAACTAGAAATTAAAAAAATTGCGCATTTAGGAATGGTTTTGTAGGAAAAGCTGTCTATCACCCATGCATCATCCACTGTTCCATTTCTTTGAAGTATGTGCTATCAGACTGGTTTCTGATTTTTTTTGGACAATTGCCTTTTGTCAAGACTAGTTTGTTAGGAATGTGTCGCTGTTAATTAAAGAATAGGATGTTATACTCAGAATTGATTGATTGGCATTTGGTTTTACGTTATTTTTCTTAAAAGATAACTCTAAAAGCAAAAAAAGGGTATAGCATTTGCGAATTGGACTATACGAACGATATTAATTGAATAATGGGGAAAAAACAGAGCTAGATAGCATTTGCGAATTGGATCGTATGAAGGTGGAGAAAAAAGGGTTAAACTGATTATCAGTTAAGGTAGCCCCTTGGGGTTGTTAACTCATAATCTATTTATTATAAATTTGGAACAATATCAATCTATGAAAATGGTTAACAATGATAAAATGGTCTTGTGACTTGACGTAGCTTTACTTCTTCGATGTGTTCTGTATAAGACACAAGTGGTGTTTGAACAGTGTTGTCATTTTAAAATAGAGTCTAATGTTATGGTATACTAAAAGTTAATAATAAGAGATATGTAGATGGCAAGAAAAGAATTTTAATAATGAAATTCAGAACAAACATTAGAAATCCTTGGAAATCAAGTAGTATGGTGTATGTGAGTACGAACCATCAAGGATCATAAGCACCAACGACCCTAACCACCAGAGACCTCAAACCCCAAAGGTCCCCTATCCCCAAACTCGAAGGGTGCCCCCTCCCCTCCAACTTTTTGGCCCCCTCCCCCTATTTTTTTAATTTTTTTTTTTGAAGTTTTTTTTTAACTTTTTTTTATTATTTTTTTTAACATGGTATTTTTTCAACTTTTTTTTACATGTCTTCGAATGACATGAAACACTTAAAACAAAAAAAATCACATTTAATATTTTCCAAACTAAAAATGAGAATAGTATAGACATGTTAGTCATGATCTTTACTATTATAAAAATAATGTTTATAGTAGCACTTTTTTTTATTGGACTAGCTTTTTTTGGACTTCAAAATTATTGAACTTTTTTTTACGTATATTAAAATGACATAAACTATGCTTAAGGATCTAACAATTGTACTCTATGCTTGCTCAGAGAAACGATGTGATAATACTATTGAATACGCAAGCAAGCATTATTATTGAAGTAGGGAATTAAATTTATTTGGAAAGCTGAAAGAATTTCAGTCTCATATTGAACGACATGCGAGATCGGTATTTCCAGAGATGCTTAAACTTAGTTAAAAATCCAGGAAACAAATATTCATTGATGTTAGAGGACAACTCCTTGCTACTGTTGCAGGTAACGCATTACCTACTGATACATCCTATCGTCAGTTTTCGGATATTTGCATTCAACGGAAGATCAAAAAAAGAAAGGCCTACTCTTCTACTAATATCATAAACCATATCTTGTATACGTGCTGGAACTATTTCCTGTGCAAAAACAATGTGATAATAGACATTGAAATTGCCAGAAGAACAAAAAGGGCAATCTCAGAAAATATCACTATGGAATATAAAGAAGAATCGATGAAAAACAAAGTACCAGCAAAAGTTACTACCATTGATCAAACAGTCAATGAACCAAATAATACCAAAGACGAAAACCATATTGAGCCTGTCTATGACACACCAGTAAAAAATTGTGTATGACTCAAAATGGAATAATGATTATTCTACTGATTACGAACTAAGAGAAGACAATAACTACAATATCAAGAGAGAACATAGTAAACTATTTTATGTAACAGATTCAAAATGTCCAAAGTTGATCATTGATATTAATAATGTATCATAATATATTTTTATATTAATATTCTACATTGTATTATTTCATTGAAAATATATTATGCATTACATTGTTATGTGTTCATGATTTTTAGAGTAAGCTAGTATATCAAGTGCTTAAAATACATATCAAAATATCGGATGTGGGGAAAGAGAAACTTGCATATATCTATTGTCAAAAACTTGGGATAACATTGACAAATTCTAGATTTCAGAATTAATAAATTAATTGTTAGCATTAGTTGCTGGATAAGCTATTAGGAAAAATTGTAAATAAGTAAGTAACAAACTCTTTCTTGAATTCACCTCTTGGATACACAATACAGAAATTTAATTCAGGAAATTATGAAAAAATTGAACAAATTCTGTATTAACATTCTTTATCGATTGAATTCGCTTCCATCAACATCCTTTGTCAGATACATCGAATAAAATTGACAAAATGTAAATATCAGAGTGATTAAATGCTTTATCAACATCATTTGTCGGGCATATCGGATAAAATTGACAAAATCTAAGTATCAGATTGATTAAATTCTATATCAACATCTATTTCTCGAATACATTGGGTAAAATTGACAAAAGCTAAGCGTCGGAGTGAATAATTTTTTTTTTTTATTAACATCTTTTGTGAGATACAACGAATATAGTTGACAAAATCTAAGTATCAGAGTGAATAAATGCCATATCAGCATCCTTTGTCAGATATGTCGGATGAAATTGACAAGATCTAAGTGTCAGAGTGAATAATTTTTTTTTTTTCAACACCTTTTATAAGATACATCAAATATAATTGATAAAATATGAGAATGAGAGTGAATAAATACATTATCAACATCATTTGTCAGGTATATCGGATAACATTGACAAAATCTAAGTATCAGATTGATTAAATTCTATATCAACATCCATTTCTCGAGTACATGTGATAAAATTGACAAAAGCTAAGTGTCAGAGTGAATAATTTCTTTTTATCAGCATCTTTTGTCAGATAAAACGAATATAATTGACAAAATCTAAATATCAGATTGATTAAATTTTATATCAGCATCCTTTGTCGGATATGCTGGATAAAATTGACAAAAGCTAAGTGTCAGAGTGAATGAATTTTTTTTATCAACATCCTTGGTCAACAACATCAAATATAATTGACAAAATCTAAGTATTAGAGTGATTAAATGCTTTATCAGCATCCTTTGTCGGATATCTCGGATAAAATCTAAGTATCAGAGTGATTAAATTCTATATCAACATCCCTTTCTCGGATACATGGGATAAAATTGACAAAATCTAAGTATCAGAGTGAATAATTTTTTTATCAACATCTTTTGTCAGATACAACGAATATAATTGACAAAATCTTAATATCAGATTGATTAAATTCTATATAAGCATCCTTTGTCGGATATGCTGGATAAAATTGACAAAAGCTATGTGTCAGAGTGAATAATTTTTTTTTATCAACATCTTTTGTAAAATACATCAAATATAATTGACAAAATCTAAGTATCAGAGTGATTAAATGCTTTGTCAGCATCCTTTGTCGGATATCTTGGATAAAATCAAAGTATCAGAGTGATTAAATTCTATATCAACATCCCTTTCTCGGATAAATCGGATAAAATTGACAAAATCTAAGTATCAGCGTGAATAATTTTTTTTTATCAACATCTTTTGTCAGATACAACGATTATAATTGACAAAATCTTAATATTAAATTGATTAAATTCTATATCAGCATCCTTTGTTGGATATGCTGGATAAAATTGAAAAAAGCTATGTGTCAGAGTGAATAAATTTTTTTATCAACATCTTTTGTAAAATACATCCACTATAATTGACAAATTCTAAGTATCAGAGTGATTAAATGCTTTATCAGCATCTTTTATCAGATATCTCGGATAAAATCAAAGTATCAGATTGATTAATTTCTATATCAACATCCCTTATTCGGATACATGGGATAAAATTGACAAAATCTAAGTATCAGAGTGAATATTTGTTTTATCAACATCTTTTATCAGTTACAACAAATATAATTGACAAAATCAAAGTATTATGAAAAAATTGTAAGTAAGTAAGTAACAAACTCTTTCTTGAATTCACCTCTTGGATACACAATACAGAAATTTAATTCAGGAAATTATGAAAAAAATTGAACATTCTTTATTAACATTCTACAAACTCTATGTATTAGAATAAATAAATTCCTTATCATCATCCTTTGTCGGTTACGTCGGATAAAATTGACAAATCGAACTATCAGAGTGAATAAATTCATTATCAAAATCCTTTGTCGGATATGTCGGATAAAACTGACAAAATCGAAGTGTCGAGTGAATAAATTTTTTCCATCAACATCTTTTATCAGATACAACGAATATAATTGACAAAACCGAATCATCAGGGTGAATAAATGCTTTATCAGCATCCTTTGTCGATTCTGTCTGATAAAATTGACAAAATCTAGGTGTTAAAGTGAATTTTTGTTATCAACATCTTCTCTTGGATACATCAGATAAAATTGACAAAATCTAAGTATCAGATTGAATAAATGCTTTATCAACATCATTTGTCGCATATGACGGATAAAATTGACAAAATCTAAGTACCAGAGTGAATAAATTCATTATCAACATCCTTTGTCTGATATGTCGGATCAAATTGACAAAATCTAAGTATCAGAGTAATCAAATTCTATATAAACATCCCTTTCTCGGATACATGGGATAAAATTGATAAAATATAAGTATCAGAGTTAATAAATGTTTTATCAACATCCTCTAAATGCATTATCAACATCATTTGCTGGGTATATCGGATAAAATTGACAAAATCTAAGAATCAGATTGATTTAATTCTATATCATGGGGTGATATAGAATTAAATCAATCTGATACTTAGATTTAGTTTTTTTTAATTATATTCGACAAAGGATGCTGACAAAGCATTTATTCACTCTGATACTTAAATTTTGTCAATTATATTCAATGTATCTGACAATAGATGTGGATAAAAAAAATTTATTCACTCTGACACTTAGATTTTCTCAATTTTATCCCATGTATTCGAGAAAGGGTTATTGATATAGAATTAAATCAATCTGATACTTAGATTTTGTCCGTTTTATCCGATATACCCGGCAAATGATGTTGATAATGCATTTAGAGGATGTTGATAAAGCCTTTATTCACTCTGATACTTAGATTTTATCAATTTTATCCCATGTATCCGAGAAAAGGATGTTGATATAGAATTTAATTACTCTGATACTTATATTTTGTCAATTTTATCTGACATATCAGACAAAGGATGTTGATAATGAATTTATTTACTCTGGTACTTAGATTTTGTCAATTTTATCCGTCATATGCGACAAATGATGTTGATAAAGCCTTTATTCATCTGATACTTAGATTTTGTCAATTTTATCCGATGTATCCGAGAGAATACGTTGATAAAAAAAATTCACTCCAACACCTAGATTTTGTCAATTTTATCCGACAGAACCTACAAAGGATGCTGTTAAAGCATTTATTCACCTTGACGATTCGATTTTGTCAATTATATTCGTTGTATCTGATAAAAGATGTTGATGGAAAAAATTTATTCACTCTGACACTTCGATTTTGTCAATTTTATCCAACATATCCGACAAACGATTTTGATAATGAATTTATTCACCCTGATAGTTATATTTGTCATTTTTATCCGACGTAAACGACAAAGGATGATGATAAGGAATTTATTCATTCTAATACACAGATTTTGTAGAATGTTAATAAAGAATTTGTTCAATTTTTTTCATAATTTCCTGAATTAATTTTCTGTATTGTGTATCCAAGAGGTGAATTCAAGAAAGAGTTTGTTACTTACTTACTTACAATTTTTTCATAATACATAGATTTTGTCAATTATATTTGTTGTAACTGATAAAAGATGTTGATAAAAAATAATTATTCAATCTGATACTTAGATTTTGTCAATTTTATCCCATGTATCCGAGAAAGGGATGTTGATATATCATTTAATCACTCTGATACTTTGATTTTATCTGAGATATCCGACAAAAGATGCTGATAAAGCATTTAATCACTCTGATACTTAGATTTTGTCAATTATATTTGATGTATTTGACAAAAGATATTGATAAAAAAAATTATTCACTTTGACACATAGCTTTTTTCAATTTTATCCAGCATATCCGACAAAGGATGCTGATATAGAATTTAATCAATCTGATATTTAGATTTTATTTATTATATTCGTTGTATCTGACAAAAGATGTTGATAAAAAAATTATTCAATCTGATACTTAGATTTTGTCAATTTTATCCCATGTATCCGAGAAAGGGATGTTGACATAGAATTTAATCACTCTGATACTTTGATTTTATCCCAGATATCCGAAAAGGGATGCTGATAAAGCATTTAATCAGTCTGATACTTAGATTTTGTCAATTATATTTGAAGTATTTGACAAAAGATGTTGATAAAAAAATTTATTCACTCTGACACATAGCTTTTGTCAATTTTATCCAGCATATCCGACAAAGGATGCTTATATAGAATTTAACCAATCTGATATTTAGATTTTGTCAATTATATTCGTTGTATCTGTCAAAAGATGTTGATAAAAAAATATTCACTCTGATGCTTAGATTTTTTAAATTTTATCCCATGTATCCGAGAAATGGGTGTTGATATAGAATTAAATCACTCTCATACTTAGATTTTATCATAGATATCCGACAAAGGATACTTATAAAACATTGAATCAATCGGATACTTATAATTTGTCAATTAAATAGGATGTATCTTCCAAAAGATACTTATAAAAAAAATTTATTCGCACATCTACACCGCTTTTTTCCTAATTGATCAGCTTACCTAACGAAGGATGTTGACATTTTATTCAAGCAAACCGAGATTAAGAAATCGCAAATAACATTCGATTTGTCTTTCGAGGTATGTTTGTAAAAAAAATTATTCTCCCAGATACCTAGCTGTTGTCAATTTTTTCCCATGTATTCGAGAAATGGATGTTGATATAGAATTTAATCAATCTGATACTTAGATTTTGTCAATTTTATCCGATATACCCGACAAATGATGTTGATAATGCATTTATTCACTCTGATACTTAGATTTTTTTAATTATATTTGATGTACTGACAAAAGGTGTTGATAAAAAAAAATTATTCACTCTGAAACTTATATTTTGTCAATTTTATCCAACATATCCGACAAAGGATGCCAATATAGCATTTATTCACTCTGATACTTAGATTTTGTCAACCATATTCATTGTATCTGACAAAAGATGTTAATAAAAAAAAATTATTCACTCTGACGCTTAGCTTTTGTCAATTTTACCCCAAGTATTTGAGAAATGGACGTTGATATAGAATTGCATCAATCTGATACTTAGATTTTGTCAATTTTATCCGATATACCCGACAAATGATGTTGATAAAGCATTTAATCCCTCTGATATTTACATTTTGTCAATTTTATTCGATGTATCTGACAAAGGATGTTGATGGAAGCGAATTCAATCGATAAAGAATGTTAATAAGAATTTGTCCAATTTTTTTCATAATTTCCTGAATTAAATTTCTGTATTGTGTATCCAAGAGGTGAATTCAAGAAAGAGTTTGTTACTTACTTACTTACAATTTTTTCATAATGACATATCCAACAACTGATGTTAATAAAGAATTTATTCATTCTGATACCTAGATTTTGTCAATGTTATCCCATGTGTCTTACAATAGATTAATGCAAATTCCTATTCTTACATATCCGATGTTTTAATAGACATTCTAAACATTTGATATGCTAGCTTACTCTAAAAATAATGAACACATAACAATGTAGTGCATAATATATTTTTAATGAAATAATGCTATGTAGAATATTAATATGAAAATATATTATGATACATTATTAATATCAATGATCAACTTTAGACATTTTAAATCTGTTCCATAAAATAGTTCACCATGTTCTCTCTTGATATTGTAGTTATTGTCTTCTCTTAGTTTGTAATCAGTAGAATAATCCATATTCCATTTTGAGTCATCCACAATTTTTTACTGGTGTGTCATCGATAAGCTCAATATGCTTTTCGTCTTTGGTATTATTTGGTTTATTGACTGTTTGATCAATGGCAGTAACGTTTGCTGGTACTTTGTTTTTCATCGATTCATCTTTATATTCCATAGTGATATTTTCTGCCAATGCCCTTTTTATTTTTCTGGCAATTTCACTGTCTATTATCCTATTATTTATACAAAGGTAACAGTTTCGGCATGTAGACAAGATATGGTTTATAATATTAGTAAAAGAGTAGGCCTGTCTTCTTTTGACCTTCCGTTGAATGCTAATATCTGAAAGCTGACGAAAGGATGTATCAGTAGGTAATGTGTTACCAGCAACAGTAGCAAGGAATTGTCCTCTATCATCAACGATTTTTTTTATGTTGGCTTTCTATTTGAGTGCAATCATCTTTGGAGATCTCAATTTTGCATATCCACTATCATAAGAATTGATTAGTTTCGGTACTCTAAAGGAATTTAATTCCTTACTGTCATGACAATGCATGCATACATTTCCAACAGTGCTACCACTTGTACTTGTTTCATAGTTTAAATACTTCTCCTTGTCGGCATTCAATGCTACAATAACATTGTCATGTGAACATACTTTATTAAAATGCTCCATCTTTACTTTTTTTTAAAGATATGACTTATCTGTTCATCGTTCCACTGCGTAAAAAAATACTGAGTTAAGACATGCAATAAACAAGATAGTGTCGATAACCCGCCATAAAGTACCAGTGGGAAAGCCGTATCGTGTCTCTGAGCAAGCATAGAGTACAATTGCTAGAGCCGTAAGCATATTTTATCTCATTTTAAGATACGTAAAAAAAAGTTGAATAATTTCGAAAAATTAGTCCAATAAAAAAAGTGCTACTAAAAATATTATTTTTCTAATAGTAAAGGTCATGACTAACATGTCTATACCATTCTCATTTTGAGTTTGGAAAATATTAAATGTGATTTTTTTTTTGAAGTATGTTTCATCTCATTCGAAGACATGTAAAAAAAAAGTTGAAAAAAATATATCATGTTAAAAAAAAATAATAAAAAAAGTTAAAAAAAGCTTCAAAAAAAATTAAAAAAAAATGGGGGGAGGGGCCATAAAGTTGGAAGGGAGGGGTCGCCCTTCGAGTTTGGGGATAGGGGACCTTATGGGGGTTGATGTATCTGGTGGTTAGGGTCGTTGGTGCATATGATCCTTGATGGTTCGTACTCACATGCACCTTACTACTTGATTTGCAAGGATTTCTAAGGTTTGTTCTGAATTTAATTATCAAAATTCTGTTTTTGCCATCTGCATCTCTCTTAGTATCAACTTTTTAGTATACTATAACGTTACACTCTATTTTGAATTGACAACAGTGTTCAAACGCCACTTTTGTATTATATAGAACACATCGAAGAAGTAAAGCTATGTCAACTCACAAGACCATTTTATCATTGTTAACCATTTTCATAGATTGATATTGTTCCAAATTTATAATAAATAGGCTATGAGTTAACAACCCCGAGGGGTTACCTTAACTGATAATCAGTTTAACCCTTTTTTTCTCCACCTTCATACGATTCATTTCGTAAATGCTATTTAGCTCTGTTTTTTCCCAATTATTCAATTAATATCGTTCGTATAGTCCAATTCGCAAATGCTATACCTTTTTTTGCAATTAGAGTTAGCTTTTAAGCAAAATGACATAAAACCAAATGCCAATCAATCAATTCTGAGTATAGCATCCTATTCTTTAATTGGCAGCGACACATTCCTAACAAACTAGTCTTGACTAAAGGCAATTGTCCAAAAAAATCAGAAACCAGTCTGATAGCATATACTTCAAAGAAATGGAACAGTGGATAATGCATGGGTGATAGACAGCATTTCCTACAAAATCATTCCTAAATACGCAATTTGATAATTTCTAGTTTTTGCTTTAAAAAAACAAACAAAAAAAAACACATTATGATGAAAGTGCCTAAAAAACCAGTATGGTTGCGTTATAAAATCTCAATTATACTTTCAAAACGTGTTTGATCACTCTATAGGTATATAATATAAAAGGATTGGTCGCTTTTTGCAATGTGCTCGTCAAACTGCACTGTATATTCTTGTGCTCATGAAACTGCACTGTATATTCTTGTGCTCGTGATACTGTGTATATGGTTACTACTCACGTAGCGTTCTGAGATGCAGCCCAGGTGGTGGAAAAGACCTCGAGTTTCTTGATGTTTAGCAACCGTTATTGTCAATACACGGTAAGTAAAGAGCGACAATTATCAATGGAAGCCAAATGTAAACTACCTACGACACTATGATTTTTTCTAGATGGGTTGCAATAGAAGCGTGTTCGTTATTATTAATGTACTTGTCCGGAGATGTTTGTATCAAATTACAGGTCATACAATATCAGAAGAGGACTCACGCGAGCGGTAGTTTTAAATTCTAGTGTCTTTTAGAAGCAACAAAAAAGATCACAGTCATAAAGAGCCATTTTATGCCGCAAAATCACTATGTTCCATAAAATCATTTAGTATAAATAATATTAATTGTTATATAAGTAATAATAATAATAATAATAATGGTTTATATAATATTGCTTACGGTTGTACAAACACTGCATAGGTCAGCTTGAGTTATGAAGAGAGCTTAGTGGATTTTTACTACCACTTATTTTAGCACAAGAGTAAAATCATACAAAGCTTGAGTTTTTCATGACATTTCTTCAAGATTGAAAGGGTTCATTTCTGACGGGGTTCAGTCAACTCCCCTTTTTATAACTGAGCCTGGACGTGTTGCTAGGCTCGGTGTCAATTGACCCACTTGACTTGTATTAGCAGATGAAAACTAGCCATTTGCATTTATAATCAGCAATTTGGATTTAGAGCATTTCAAGGGAAATTGGTATTTCCGATACTTTGTGAAAATATTCACTGTAAAGAAAAAAGAATGATTTCCAAAAAAACTTTTTACTGGAATTTAAACAAGTAAAAAAAATTGTTGAAACCGTGATTCCTGTTTAAAGTCCCACAAATTGCTGAAATTATGAAGATTTATTTTCAATTGGGAAAGTGTAATGCTCAACGTAAATAGGTTTTATTAACCAAAATGGTTTAGATTTCAATAGTAGACTGAAATTTCTTGAATATCATATTAAATTTATTATGGTGTCATTTAAAGTAAGTTTGTATACAAACATTTTTATATAGACACATAAATTTATGTGCAAACTTATTTTGCTTATAATTAATATTTTGAAGCAATAGAAAAATATAAGAATTTTATAATGTCGTTACAGCGTATTAATAAAAGAGAAAAAAATTTTTTAGCCGTTTCTAAAAAATACATGACAGAAAGTATGAAATCTTGATATCATGCTTGACATAGTAATCTCTGTAATATGATTACTTAGGATTTGTTAGAAAATCGACAATTCCATAAAACTTGATGGTAAGTGGAAAAGTCTATCACTGTGTGGGAGAAGGACCAGTTCTGGCTTTTGTCGTTGAGTGTCGTCCCTGGCGAGAAGGACCGGTTCTGGCTTTTGTTGTTGAGTGTCGTCCCTGGCGAGAAGGACCGGTTCTGGCTTTTGTCGTTGAGTGTCGTCCCTGGCTGCTATTATGAGCGGTTGGGATAAAATAGATATAATCCGAATGGTTGTGGAAGCGTTAATCCTTTGAGTTTTCTGGCTTCCATTGGTAAAACATATGTGTTATATTCACTGTACGTTAATTAGGGCTGCCACTGTAAATGAGTCATCGCCAAATATGTTGGTTTCATAGGTAATTCAGTAAACAAGTTTGAATTCCAATTCGGGTTTGTTAATCTAATTTTTGTTTCTCATGATGGCCCAAGAGGTAGATGTCCTTGTTATCTTTGTGGGGAGCATGGGGACGACCCGGAACATTTCTTGGATAATTACCAAAGTTTAGAAAATATAAAGAATAGTTTTTTTGTGGGGATGAACCATGAAATCCCCACATTCAGAGTTAATTATTACGGTTGAAAGTTAATTATTGCTCTTCAAGGGAGTTAATTATTTCGGTGGAAAGTTTTACAGAGAGTGTTTTAAGGGGCATGGAAGTTATAATTTCAAGGTTTTAAGTATTATTGTTTGATTTGTATTTCTGTTTTCTGTCTTTTCATTTCATGGCGTCACCACGGGTTCGATACAACTACCCTGGGAAAAATACGAATTCGTCCTTAAAGTTATGATTTATTTAGATCGTTTTTGTGGCCAGAAATGTTAATGTGCCAGTTAAAAAAAAAAGAAAAAAAAACTATGCAGATGATTTCAAGGACGAGCCTCAGCACGGCTCCGTGGCAGGCTTGTATATATTGATTCTAATTGTTGCTTTTCTTCAGTAGAAAGGCCTTATTGACTCCGAGCGGGACTCCATATATGGGCATAGAGTCCCTAGGGAGATGGTTTTCTCACTGAGAATAAAAAAAACAAGATTTTCCTCACTTGAAAAAACAGGAATTTTCTCACTTTTATGGATGTTTCTTGGACGGTTATGAGTGTTGGTCAATTTATTTGGTGTTTTTCATGGATGTCAACATCAATTTATGTCTGTTTTATGGTTTTTGTCAGTGAGAATGAAAAAACCGGATTTTTCTCGCTTTGATGGATGTTTTCTGGATTATTGAGTCTAATGGGGACAGGGTCAATGACACTTCTTTCAAGATCTTGTTTTGTTGTTTTGGCCAAGTGCACGCTAGGGGCGAATGTTAAGATCCAGGAATAGGAAACAGGATCACGCAATGACCTCAATTCCCCTTTCGTGAATCAATAATTCCCCTTAGAAACAACAAATTAATTCCCCTTTCTTGACAAATCAATCAATCATGACATCCTCTGTCAGACATTAAAAAACTTCGCCCAGAAACAATTGTCCAGGAATAGACCCAAGACATTAACAAACTTCGCCCCGGAAACAATTCTACTGGTCGAACTCCAAAGATATTAATAAACTTCGCCCTGGAAACAATTCTCCAAGAAACATCTTAGAGATGAATAGATTAACGCGGAAAGGGTTTCTTAGTAATTTCAAATGTGAAAGCGCAGGGATGCCAAAAACATAAGGAACTCGCTGAAACTACGTTTAGGGATTATTTGGGCGAAACCGTTTTAGAAATTTTAGGGAATTATTTCGGCGAAACAGTTAGAGACATTTTAAAAGATGATTTTAGAAGATGTTTTAGAAGAGGATTTGAGTGTGGTCGTTATAATACACAAGTTCCATTTGAACAGTTTCGTGAGGTCCCCTACCCCAACCCCGAAGGAAGCCCCCGGCCTCCAAAGGTTCCCCCGGGCTCCCAAAGGGTCCCCCGGGCTCCCAAAGGGTCCCCCGGGCTCCCAAAGGGTCCCCCGGGCCCCCAAAGGGTCCCCCGGGCCCCCCAAAGGGCCCCCCGGCGCCCAAAAGGACCACCCGGCCCCCCAAGGGTCTCCGGACCCCCTAAGGTCCTCCCAGGTCCCCAAAGGACCACCCGGCCCCCAAGGGTCCCCCAGACCCCCTAATGCCTCCCCCCGGGCCCCGAAAGAGTCCCCTCCCCATTTTTTAATACTTTTTTAAGGCTTTATTATATCTTTTCAGAACAAGTTATTTTCTTAATGTCCCTTCTAAACCCATTTTACAAGTTGAAGTTCCCATCCTTCTCATCCACAACTTTACTTTACAGCTTTTTGGATACCTCAACACCAAGAAATACTTTTCAAAAGACATTTCAGAGCAAGTTACTTTCTTAATGTCCTTTCTAAACCCATTTTCCAAGTTGAATCACTTATCTTTTTACCACAACTTTACTTTACAGCTTTTTGGATACCTCAACACCAAGAAATACTTTTCAAAAGGCATTTCAGAGCAAGTTAATTTCTTAATATCCCTTCTAAGCCCATATTACAACTTGAAGAATCCATCCATTTCATCTATAACTTTACTTTACAGCTTTTTGGATACCTCAACACCAAAAAATACTGTTCAAAAGGCATTTAAGAGCAAGTTCCTTTCTTAATGTCGCTTCTAAACCCATATTATAACTTGAAGAACCCATTCTTTTCACCCACATCTTTACATTACAGATCTTTAGATACCTCAACACCAAGAAATACCTTTCAAAAGACATTTCAGAGCAAGTTATTTTCTTAATGTCCCTACTAAACCCATTTTCCAACTTGAAGCATCCATCCGTTTCACCAACAACTATACTTTACAGCTTTTTTTGATACCTCAACACCAAGAAATACTTTTCAAAAGACATTTCAGAGCAAGTTCCTTTCTTAGTGTCCCTTCTAAACCCATTTTACAACTTGAAGTATCCCATCCATTTCACCCACAACTTTACTTTACAGCTTTTTGGATACCTCAACACCAAGAAATACCTTTCAAAAGACATTTCAGAGCAAGTTACTTTCTTAATGTCCCTTCTAAACCCATTTTACAACTTGAAGTATCCCATCCATTTCACCCACAACTTTACTTTACAGCTTTTTGGATACCTCAACACCAAGAAATACTTTTCAAAAGACATTTCAGAGCAAGTTCCTTTTCTTAATGTCCTTCTAAACCCATTTTACAACTTGAAGTACCCATCCTTTTCATCCCACAACTTTACATTACAGTTTTTTGGATACCTCAACACCAAGAAATACTTTTCAAAAGACATTTCGGAACAAGTTCTTTTCATAATGTCCCTTCTAAACCCATTTTCCAACTTGAAGCATGCATCCTTTTCACCCACAACTTTACTATACTGCCTTTTTGGATACGTCAACACCAAGAAATACCTTTCAAAAGGCATTTCAGAGCAAGTTCCTTTCTTAATGTCCTTCTAAACCCATTTTACAACTTGAAGTACCCATCCTTTTCATCCCACAACTTTACATTACAGTTTTTTGGATACCTCAACACCAAGAAATACTTTTCAAAAGACATTTCGGAACAAGTTCTTTTCATAATGTCCCTTCTAAACCCATTTTCCAACTTGAAGCATCCATCCTTTTCACCCACAACTTTACTATACTGCCTTTTTGGATACGTCAACACCAAGAAATACCTTTCAAAAGGCATTTCAGAGCAAGTTCCTTTCTTAATGTCCCTCCTAAACCCATTTTACAAGTTGAAGCATCCATCCTTTTCACCCACAGCTTTACATTACAGCATTTTTGGATACCTCAACACCAAGCAATAATTTTCAAAGACCATTTCAGAACAAGTTCTTTTCATAACGTCCCTTCTAAACCCATTTTACAACTTGAAGCATCCATCCTTTTCATCCACAACTTTACATTACAGCTTTTTGGATACCTCAACACCTAGAAATACTTTTCAAAAGGCATATCAGAGCAACTTTTTTTCTTAATGTCCCTTGTAATCCAATTTTACAAGTTGATGCATCCATCCTTTTCACCCACAACTTTACATTACAGCTTTTTGGATACCTTAACACCGAGAAATACTTTTCAAAAGGCATTTCAGAGTAAGTTCCTTTCTTAATGTCCCTTCTAAACCCATTTTACAACTTGAAGTACCCATCCATTTCACCCACAACTTTACTTTACAGCTTTTTGGATACCTCAACACCAAGAAATACCTTTCAAAAGGCATTTCAGAGCAATTTCCTTTCTTAATGACCCTTCTAAACCCATTTTACAACTTGAAGTACCCATCCATTTCACCCACAACTTTACTTTACAGCTTTTTGAATGCCTCAACACCATGAAATACCTTTCAAAAGGCATTTCAGAGCAATTTCCGTTCTTAATGTCCCTTCTAAACCCATTTTCCAAATTGAAGCATCCATCCTATTCACCCACAACTTTACTTTACAGCTTTTTGAATTCCTCAAAACCAAGCAATACTTTTCAAAGGCTTTTCAGAACAAGTTCTTTACGTAATGTCCTTCCTAAGCCAATTTTACAAGTTGAAGTAGTCATCTTTTCCCCCACAACTTTACTCTAAGGCTTTTCGAATACCCCAACATCAAGCAATACCTTTCAAAAGGCTTTATTATATCTTTTCAGAACAAGTTCTTCATGTAATTTTCTTCCTAAACCCATTTTACAAGTTGAAGTGCTTATCTTTTTCCCCACAACTGTACTTTACGACTTTTTTGCAAACCCAAACATCAAGCAATACTTTACAAAAGGCTTTATTATATCTTTTCAGAACAAGTTTTTTTTCTTAACGTCCTTCTTAAACCATTTTTACAAGTTGAAGTAGTTATATTCTTCACCACGGCTTTACTTTACGACTTTTTGCACACCCCAAGATCAAGCAATACTTTTCAAAAGGCTTTATTATATCTTTTCAGAATAAGTTCCTTTCTTAATATCCTTCTTAAACCAGTTTTACAAATTCTAAATTTTTTCTTAGGAATATTTCAGTAGTGTTTTGTTATGGTTTATCTTGTCACAGTTACATTCTTTTGATTTTTCAAAGTTCATTTATAAATTTCTTTCGTTGAAATGCAAGAGTTGGAATATTTCAGTAGTGTTTTGTTGTGGTTTACAGTGTCACAGTTACATTTTCTTGATTTTTCAAAGCTCATTTTGAATTTCTTTCATTGAAATGCAAGAGTTGGAATATTTCAGTAGTGTTTTGTCATGGTTTACCTTATCACAGTTACATTTTATTGATTTGTCAAAGTTCATTTTGAATTTCTTTCACTGAAATACAAGAGTTGGAATATTTCAGTAGTGTTTTGTCGTGGTTTACCTTGTCACAGTTACATTCTCTTAATTTTTCAAAGTTCATTTTGGTTTTGTTTTGATGAAATGCAAGAGTTGGAATATTTCAGTAGTGTTTTGTTGTGGTTTACCTTGTCACACTTACATTCTCTTAATTTTTCAAAGTTCATTTTCGATTTCTTTCGTTGAAATGCAAGAGTTGGAGTATTTCACTAGTGTTTTGTTGTGGTTACCTAATCATAGTTACATTCTCTTAATTTTTCAAAGCTCATTTTGGTTTTCTTTCGTTGAAATGCAAGAGTTTGAATATTTCAGTAGTGTTTGGTTGTGGTTTATTTTATCACAGATACATTCTCTTGATTTTTCAAAGTTCATTTTGAATTTCTTTCGTTGAAATGCAAGAGTTGGAATATTTCAGTAGTGTCTTGTCGTGGTTTACCTTGTCACAATTACATTCTCTTAATTTTTCAATGTTCATTTTGGTTTTCTTTCGATGAGATGCAAGAGTTTGAGTATTTCAGTAGTGTTTTGTAATGGTTTACCTTGACAGACTTACATTCTCTTAATTTTTCAAAGTTCATTTTGAATTTCTTTCGATGAAATGAAAGAGTTGGAATATTTCAATAGTGTTTTGTTGTGTTTTACATAATCACAGTTACATTCTTTTAATTTTTCAAAGTTCATTTTGGTTTTCATTCGTTGAAATGCATTAGTTGGAATATTTCAGTAGTGTTTTGTTGTGGTTTACCTCGTCACAGTTACATTCTCTTAATTTTTCAAAGTTCATTTTGGATTTCTTTCGATGAAATGCAAGAGTTGGAATATTTCAATAGTGTTTTGTCGTGGTTTACCTAATCATAGTTACATTCTCTTAATTTTTCAAAGCTCATTTTGGATTTCTTTCATTGAAATGCATGAGATGGAATATTTCAGTAGTGTTTTGTTGTGGTTTATTTTATCACAGATACATTCTCTTGATTTTTCAAAGTTCATTTTGAATTTCTTTAGTTGAAATGCAAGAGTTGGAATATTTCAGTAGTGTCTTGTCGTGGTTTACCTTGTCACAATTACATTCTCTTAATTTTTCAAAGTTCATTTTGGTTTTATTTCGTTGAAATGCAAGAGTTGGAATATTTCAGTAGTGTTTTGTTGTAGTTTACCTTGTCACAGTTACATTCTCTTAATTTTTCAAAGTTCATTTTGGATTTCTTTCGATGAAATGCAAGAGTTGAATTATTTCAATAGTGTTTTGTCAGGGTTTACCAGTCACAGTTACATTCTCTTGAATTTTCAAAGTTCATTTTGAATTTCTGTCATTGAAATGCAAGAGTTGAAATATTTCAGTAGTGTTTTGTCGTGGTTTACCTTGTCACAGTTACATTCTCTAGATTTTTCAAAGTTCATTTTGGTTTTCTTTCGTTGAAATTTAAGAGTTGGAATATTTCAGTAGTGTTTTGTTGTGGTTTACCTTGTCACACTTACATTCTTTTAATTTTTCAAAGTTCATTTTGGATTTCTTTTGATGAAATGCAAGAGTTGGAATATTTCAATAGTGTTTTGTCGTGGTTTACATAGTCATAGTTACATTCTCTTAATCTTTCAAAGTTCATTTTGGATTTCTTTCATTGAAATGCATGAGTTGGAATATTTCAGTAGTGTTTTGTTGTGGTTTACCTTATCACAGTTACATTCTCTTGATTTTGAAAGTTCATTTTGGATTTCTTTCGTTGAAATGCAAGAGTTGGAATATTTCAGTAGTGTTTTAATGTGGTTTACCTTGTCACAATTACGTTCTCTTGATTTTTCAAAGTTCATTTTGGATTTCTTTAGTTGAAATGCAAGAGTTGGAATATTTCAGTAGTGTTTTGCTGTGGTTTACCTTGTCACACTTACATTCTCTTAATTTTTCAAAGTTCATTTTGGATTTCTTTCGTTGAAATGCAAGAGTTGGAATATTTCAGTAGTGTTTTGTCATGGCTTAACTTGTCACAGTTACATTCTCTTGATTTTTCAAAGTTCATTTTGAATTTCTTTTATTGAAATGCAAGAGTTGGAATGTTTAGTAATTTTTTGTCGTAGTTTACCATGTCACAGTTACATTCTCTTGTTTTTTCAAAGTTCATTTTGAATTTCTTTAATTGAAATACAAGAGTTGGATTATTTCAGTAGTGTTTTGATGTGGTTTACCTTGTCACAGTTACATTCTTTTAATTTTTCAAAGTTCATTTTGGTTTTCTTTCGTTGAAATGCAAGAGTTGGAATATTTCAGTAGTGTTTTGTAGTGGTTTACCTTGTCACACTTACATTCTCTCAATTTTTCAAAGTTCATTTTGGAGTTTTTTCATTGAAATGCAAGAGTTGGAATATTTCACTAGTGTTTTGTCATGGTTTACCTTGTCACAGTTACATTCTCTTAATTTTTCAAAGCTCATTTTGAATTTCTTTCATTGAAATGCAAGAGTTGGAATATTTCAGTAGTGTTTTGTCGTGGTTTACCTTGTCACAGTTACACTCTCTTAATTTTTCGAAGTTCATTTTGAATTTCTTTCAATGAAATGTGAGAGTTGGAATATTTCAATAGTGTTTTGTTGTGGTTTACCTTGTCAGAGTTACATTCTCTTGTTTTGTCAAAGTTCATTTTGAATTTCTATCATTGAAATGCAAGAGTTGGAATTTTTCAGTAGCGTTTTGTCGTGGTTTACCTTGTCACAGTTACATTCTCTTAATTTTTCATAGTTCATTTTGAATTTCATTCTTTGAAATGCAAGAGTTGGAATATTTCATTAGTGTTTTGTTGTGCTTTACATCGTCACAGTTACATTCTCTTGATTTTTCAAAGTTCATTTTGAATTTCATTCGTTGAAATGCAAGAGTTGGAATATTTCATTAGTGTTTTGTTTTGGTTTACCTTGTCAAAGTTACATTTTCTTAATTTTTCAAAGTCCATTTTTGATTTCTTTCATTGAAATGCAAGAGTTGGAATATTTCAGTAGTGTTTTGCAGTGGTTTACCTTGTCACAGTTACATTCTCTTGATATTTCAAAGTTCATAGTTGGAATATTTCAGTAGTGTTTGGTTGTGGTTTACCTTGTCACAGTTACATTCTCTTGATTTTTCAAAGTTCATTTTGGATTTCTTTCGTTGAAATGCAAGAGTTGGAATATTTCACTTGTGTTTTGTTATGGTTTACCTTGTCACAGTTACATTCTCTTGCTTTTTCAAAGTTCATTTTTGAATTTATTTCTTTGAAATGCAAGAGTTGGAATATTTCAGTAGTGTTTTGTTATAGTTTACCTTGTCACAGTTACATTCTCTTGATTTTTTAAAGTTCATTTTGAATTTCTTTTGTTCAAATGTAAGAGTTGGAATATTTCAATAGTGTTTTGTCATGGTTTACCTTGTCACTGTTACATTCTCTTGATTTTTCAAAGTTCATTTTGCATTTGTTTCGTTGAAATGCAAGAGTTGGAATATTTCAGTAGTGTTCTGTCGTGGTTTACCTTGTCACAATTACGTTCTCTTGATTTTTCAAAGTTCATTGAAATTTCTTTCAATGAAATGCAAGAGTTGGAATATTTCAGTAGTTTTTTTTTATTGTTTACCTAGTCACTGTTACATTCTCTTAATTTTTCAAAGTTCATTTCGGATTTCTTTCATTGAAATGCAAGAGTTGGAATATTTCAGTAGTGTTTTGCCGTGGTTTACTTTGTCACAGTTACATTCTCTTGATTTTTCAAAGGTAATTTTGGTTTTCTTTCGTTGAAATGCAAGAGTTGGAATATTTCAGTAGTGTATTGTTGTGCTTTACCTTGACACAGTTACATTTTCTTGATTTGTTTTTGGTTAGGTTAGGTTAGGCTAGATCAAATTAGGTTAGGTTAGGTTAAGTTAGGTTAGGTTAGGTTAGCCTACGTACGCGCACGTACGTACGGCTATACGCGCGCGTATTTTTTCTAATTCTAAGAAAAAATTTAGAATTTGTAAAATTGGTTTAAGAAGGATATTAAGAAAGGAACTTGTTCTGAAAAGATATAATAAAGCCTATTGAAAAGTATTGCTTGATCTTGGGGTGTGAAAAAAGTCGTAAAGTAAAGTTATGGTGAAGAAGATAACTACTTCAACTTGTAAAAGTGGTTTAGGAAGGACGTTAAGAAAAAAAACTTGTTCTGAAAAGATATAATAAAGCCTTTTGGAAAGTATTACTTGATTTTTGGCTTTTCAAAAAAGTCGTAAAGTACAGTTGTGGGGGAAAAGATAAGTACTTCAACTTGTAAAATGGGTTTAGGAAGAAAATTACATGAAGAACTTGTTCTGAAAAGATATAATAAAGCCTTTTGAAAGGTATTGCTTGATGTTGGGATATTCGAAAAGCCTCATAGTAAAGTTGTGGGGGAAAAGATGACTACTTAAACTTGTAAAATTGGTTTAGGAAGGACATTACGTAAAGAACTTGTTCTGAAAAGCCTTTGAAAAGTATTGCTTGGTGTTGAGGTATCCAAAAAGCTGTAAAGTAAAGCTGTGGGTGAAAAGGATGGATGCTTCAAGTTGGAAAATGGGTTTAGAAGGGACATTAAGAAAGGAAATTGCTCCTAAATGCCTTTTATAAGGTATTTCATGGTGTTGAAGCATTCAAAAAGCTGTAAAGTAAAGTTGTGGGTGAAATGGATGGGTAATTCAAGTTGGAAAACTGGTTTAGACGGGTCACTAACAAAGGAACTTGCTCTGAAATGACTCTCGAAAGGTATTTCTTGGTGTTGAGGTATCCAAAAAGCTGTAAAGTAAAGTTACGGGTTAAATGGATGGGTACTTCAAGTTGTAAAATGGGTTTAGGAGTGACAGTAAGAAAGGAACTTACTCTGAAATGCCTTTTGAAAAGTATTTCTCGGTGTTGAGGTATCCAAAAAGCTGTAATGTAAAGTTGTGGGTGAAAAGGATGGATGCTTCAACTTGTAAAATGGGTTTAGAAGGGACATTAAGAAAATAAGTTGCTCTGAAATTCCTTTTGAAAAGTATTTCTTGGTGTTGAGGTATCCAAAAAGCTGTAATGTAAAGTTGTGGGTGAAAAGGATGGATGCTTCAAGTTGTAAAATGGGTTTAGAAGGGACATTATGAAAAGAACTTGTTCTGAAATGGTCTTTGAAAAGTATTGCTTTGTGTTGAGGTATCCAAAAAGGCTGTAAAGTAAAGTTGTGGGTGAAAAGGATGGATGCTTCAACTTGTAAAATGGGTTTATGATGGATATTAAGAAAAGAACTTGGTCTGAAATGCCCTTTGAAATGTATTTCTTGGTGTTGAGGTATCCAAAAAGGCAGTATAGTAAAGTTGTGGGTGAAAAGGATGGATGCTTCAAGTTGGAAAATGGGTTTAGAAGGGACATTATGAAAAGAACTTGTTCTGAAATGTCTTTTGAAATGTATTTCTTGCTGTTGAGGTATCCAAAAAACTGTAATGTAAAGTTGTGGGATAAAAAGGATGGGTACTTCAAGTTGAAAAATGGGTTTAGAAGGACATTAAGAAAAGGAACTTGCTCTGAAATGTCTTTTGAAAAGTATTTCTTGGTGTTGAGGTATCCGAAAAGCTGTAAAGTAAAGTTGTGGGTGAAATGGATGGGATACTTCAAGTTGTAAAATGGGTTTAGAAGGGACATTAAGAAAGTAACTTGCTCTGAAATGTATTTTGAAAAGTATTTCTTGGTATTGAGGTATCAAAAAAGCTGTAAAGTAAAGTTTTGGGTGAAAAGGATGGATGCTTCAACTTGGAAAATTGGTTTAGAAGGGACATTAAGAAAGGAACTTGTTCTGAAATGTCTTTTGAAAAGTATTTCTTGGTGTTGAGGTATCCAAAAATCTGTAAAGTAAAGTTGTGGGTGAAAAAGATGGGTACTTCAAGTTGTAAAATGGGTTTAGAAGCGACATTAAGAAAGGAACTTGCTCTTAAATGCCTTTTGAACGGTATTTCTTGGTGTTGAGGTATCCAAAAAGCTGTAAAGTAAAGTTATGGGTGAAATGGATGGATACTTCAAGTTGTAAAATGGGTTTAGAAGGGACATTAAGAAAGTAACTTGCTCTGAAATGTCTTTTGAAAAGTATTTCTTGGTGTTGAGGTATCCAAAAAGCTGAAAAGTAAAGTTGTGGTGAAAAAGATAAGTACTTCAACTTGGAAAATGGGCTTAGAAGGGACATTGAGAAAGTAACTTGCTCTGAAATGCCTTTTGAAAAGTATTTCTTGGTGTTGAGGTATCCAAAAAGCTGTAAAGTAAAGTTGTGGATGAGAAGGATGGGAACTTCAACTTGTAAAATGGGTTTAGAAGGGACATTAAGAAAATAACTTGTTCTGAAAAGATATAATAAAGCCTTAAAAAGGTATTAAAAAATGGGGAGGGGACTCTTTGGGGGGCCGGGAGGAGGCATTAGGGGGTTTGGGGGACCCTTGGGGGCCGGGTGGTCCTTTGGGGACCCGGGAGGACCTTTGGGGGTCCGGGGCCCTTGGGGGGCCGGGTGGTCTTTTGGGGCGCTGGGGGGCCCTTTGGGGGGCCTGGGGGACCCTTTGGGAGCCCGGGGGAACCTTTGGGAGCCCGGGGGACCCTTTGGGAGCCTGGGGGACCCTTTGGGAGCCCGGGGGAACCTTTGGGGGCCAGGGGCTTCCTTTGGGGTTGGGATAGGGGACCTCACGACACTGTTCAAATGGAACTTGTGTATTATAACGACCACACTCAAAACCTCTTCTAAAACATCTTCTAAAATCATCTTTTAAAATGTCTCTAACTGTTTCGCCGAAATAATTCCCTCAAATGTCTAAGATGGTTTCGCTAAAATAATCTCTAAACGTAGTTTCAGCAAGTTCCTTTTGTTTTTGGCATCCCTGTGCTGTCACATTCCAAATTACTAAGACACCCTTTTCCCGCGTTAATCTATTCATCTCTAAGATGTTTATTGGAGAATTGTTTCCAGGGCGAAGTTTATTAATATTTTTGGAGTTCGAGCTGTAGAATTGCTTCCAGGGCAAAGTTTATTAATGTCTTGGGTCTATTCCTGGAGAATTGTTTCTGGGCAAAGTTTTTTAATGACTGACAGATGATGTCATGGTTGATTGATTTGTCAAGAAATGGGAATTAATTTGTTGTTTCTAAGGGGAATTATTGATTCACGAAAGGGGAATTGAGGTCATTGCGTGATCCTGTTTCCTATTCCTGGATCTTAACATTCGCCCCTAGCGTGCACTTGGCCAAAACAACAAAACAAGATCTTGAAAGAAGTGTCATTGACCCTGTCCCCATTAGACTCAATAATCCAGAAAACATCCATCAAAGCGAGAAAAATCCGGTTTTTTCATTCTCACTGACAAAAACCATAAAACAGACATAAATTGATGTTGACATCCATGAAAAACATCAAATAAATTGACCAACAAACATAACCGTCCAAGAAACTTCCATAAAAGTGAGAAAATTCCTGTTTTTTCAAGTGAGAAAAATCCTGTTTTTTCATTCTCAGTGAGAAAACCATCTCCCTAGGGACTCTATGCCCATATATGGAGTCCCGCTCGGAGTCGATGTCTCCGTCGATGTCTTCCAACCGCAAACAATTTGCGCCTCTTCTCGATGTCATGACATCACCTTAGGCTCAATACACTTTTTGTTTTTCTTTTTTGTTTAGCACTGAGGACGACTTGGCGGAGGTCCATCGAAATATTTGCTTGTTCTTCGTCTTCATGTTTTGCCACTGGCTGACAAAATCCTCGTTTTCTCACCCTTTTCGATTTTTTTTTTTTTTATTTCCTTTTCTCCCTTAGCTTCATATAATACAACCACCGTGGGAAAAATACAAATTGTTCCTTAAAGTTGTGACCTTTTTAGATCGTTTAAGTGGCCAGAATTTGTATATATATATAGGCTTGTATAGGCTTTATTCTCGTTGTAAGCAACAACCTCAAAATGAGTCACCAAAGATTGCAGCTCTTTCGCCGGGAAATAGAGGGCGCCCTAGAGAATACACATAATGTTGAAGGGTCCTGATGACCTTTTCAACAGTTGCGTTGTCTATTGCATCTCTGCTGGTTTCTGCTTGGTTTTGCGCCATATTTTATTGGCGTCGAAAATTGTGATGGCGTTGTTCTTATAACGTAATATTTCTTTCTTGTTCAATTTCATTTTTGATTCGTTCTGATTTTGCTGTCGCTTGTCAACTTACAGCACAATTCTTTGTTCTTCACCCGTTTTTGACACATTCTGATACTCGTTTTCTCGCTATCGCTTGTAATTATCGCCGCTGCTTATCTTCTAACCGCACATTTCTTTCTTCTCGCTGTGGCATTTCTTTTAGTCACATATTTATTTGTTCTTCACTTTCATTTTTAATTCGTTCTACTCCTTGTTGTCGCATGTATTATAACCGCATATTTCTTTGTTCTTCACTTTTGTTTTTGGCTTGTTTTACTTATTGCTGCCGCTTATCTTCGAACCGGATATTTCTTTGGTCTTCGCTCTTGTGTTTGAATCATTGTAATGTCACTGATGCAAGTATTCTGACTGTATATCTTTTTTCTTCATTTTCATTTATCATTACTTTAAATATTTTTTTTTTCAATACCTATTACCTTAGCTATTCGGTTTGGTCTTGTCACTTTAGATGGTCTAGGTTTTTCATTTGTCCTCAAGGTATTATGAAACTTCTTAAAACGTGCTTTGTAAATAGACTAATTACACTTGGTATTTTATACTTAGCTATGTTCCTTTTGTAATGTTGTTATTGTCATAGATATAAAAACGATAAGTTCACTCTAGGGGGGGGAGGAAGAAATGATGTAATTTATTCTTCTGAAATGTGCTGATAAATAGGACGTCTTTTTTATGAATTTTCTTGTCAATCATATGTTTCTTGTGTACTATTGCCTCTATCATAGACACTGAAAGCGACACAACCACTTCTGAGGCAAATATGACGTATGTATGATTTTCGAACGCATTTGTAAATACGACGTCACTCACATGAATCTTTTTTTCCATAATTAGGGCGCAACTTAACTACCAATAATTGTATAACGGTAATTGGAACCCTTTTTCAGTAAAATTTGAATTCCCGAATTTTCGTAATTTTTAAAGATGTATATGTCAGTTTAAATTTCCACAAAGAAACTGGTATTTC
Source organism: Artemia sp. Qi Xiang Cuo (assembly GCF_049724085.1). Taxonomy (NCBI): domain Eukaryota; kingdom Metazoa; phylum Arthropoda; class Branchiopoda; order Anostraca; family Artemiidae; genus Artemia; species Artemia sp. Qi Xiang Cuo. The sequence goes on from NC_142801.1 coordinate 13,594,135, forward strand.
TCATGCTTTGTGAAAATGGTCCAGCTCATATTCACAGTCTTCCCTACATGTAACTTTCTGGATGCAATCTTAGTTAAAATAATTTTCTAGATATGAAATTATAAATAGAAAGAGCATTCATCATTTAAGCATTTATTCCACTCCTATCATGAGTAGAACATGACACTGAAATATTACCAGGTGAATCAGTGCACGCTAGACTCTTTCAGATTTCAATCGCTAGATTCCTGCAATTACGAACAGCTAGCGTGTTGACATCAATATTACTTGATATTCCTGTAATTATACAATCGCATGCCATACTAACCAACAAAGATCAGTCTTAGGGAAAAGCCGAAATATCTATTTTTGTATTGTTTGATGGATAACACTGCAAGTATTCATTCTATGTAGACCAAATATACTCGGTGGATGACAGGACTGCCACCAACCCAGCCACTCTTTATGTTAAAGTTTTAACATATCGAATACAATATATTACAATATTATATATTAATATATTTATATATAGGCTATGTATACTTATAATGTGTTAAAATATGTGATATATATTCACATGCCATACAAACCAACCAAGATCAGACCTAAGGAAAAGCCGAAATATCTATTTTTATATGATTTTTTGATATCATCATGACTATCCATTCTTTAAAACGAATTCACCGAGTTGATTTGAACTGTATAGACCAAATCAACTATACCAAATTTTATTAAGGAATTCATTAAGCAACATTAAAAACTTGAAACGAATAGAACTTAATAAGCTGTACATGAGGATGCCTGCCCTTTACGCTTCAGTCTTAAAGTTCTTTAAACATACTTCTCATCCAAATACAACATCCCTTGTGCTTGAGTAGTCTTTCTTAAGGAAATGTGACACAAAGTCAAACTTTAGTATAAAGATCAGGGGATTGAGGAGGGGACAGCCCCCCACATATACGGGATAACTTGTTCTTTTTATATTTTAATGCTGCTCCTTGGTTTCAGTTGAAAAATAAATCATTAAATTTTACTTCTGACCATCTTTCAGATCATGTCAGGAAATTCCCTTCCCTACCCCTCCCCTGCTTGGATTTCTCCTCAGAAAATTATCCTCGGAATCTTTCCTCCTCACAGAAAATCCTCTCCCTGAAATAACCCCCCGTAAGAATTACCCCCCTTAAAAATCCATTTATTTTCTAATAACAAATACTGTGTGTGAGCAATGGAAAAAGCGCGTAATCTACAGCCCTTCCCCAAGGGACTATGGGGGCACCTCGTCCCCAAACACACAGATATTGTACCTTTTAAATATGCTGAATCAAAAAGGTTCCTAGAAATTTTGATCGATGTCTGTGTGGAAAAAAGAGCGTTAGAGGTGGGCTAGTTGCCCTCTAATCTTTTCGGTCGCTTAAGAGGGGCAGCAGAACTTTTGATTTCTGTCTGCACAATCCCTCATCTGATATTTTAGGGCCATAGGTTTGATATTATCAGCCCCTGTGAAAAAAAATAACATAAAAACAACACGCATCCGTGATCTTTCTTATGGAAAAAAAAAACTACGAAATTCCACATTTTTGTAGATATGAGTTTGAAAACCCTATAGCAAGTTTTTCTGATATGATTAATCTGTTGGTGTAAATTTCATTAAGATCGCTTGACATTTTGGAGGGCTTTCTCCCTTTTTCAAAATCAGGCAAAATTTCTCAGGCTCGTAGCTTTTGATTGGTCAAATTGAGCCTAATGAATTTAAACATGTAGAATTATAATACAACACCTACTTCTTTTGATGTATCTATTCGTATCAAAATTCCGTTTTTTAGGATTTCGGTTACTTTTGAGCCGAGTCGCTCCATACTTTCAGTTCTTTATCACAAACTGTTTCATTTCTTAATGAAACATATTTTCTTTTCACTGTTCTTGGTACGTTTAGTCTAATCAGCCATGATTTAGGAAGAATAAAAACTTTATAAAGTTATTTAGTAACCTAGCGCAACCTAACCTTACCCCCCCCCTCATAACATGCAAATATATAGCCCAAATTATACAAGTCCAATGCATTCTGTCACCAGTTATTTGTTTTAGTGGCCATGAAATCGGGTTTCATAGATCGTGCATTCAGCAAAGTGCTCGAGTGTGTTCTGAATAATACAGGAGTACCAGCTATGATATTGACTTTGGTTTTCTCGCAGTCTCCATAACCTCCCACTGCTCAAATCTCTTTTTGATTTCTTTCTAGTTTCCAATTTCTGCTTAGGGTCCAAATCCTCAGCGCGTGCGAACAGTTTGTTTATGATAACAGGAAACCATAAAGGGATGCTTTGAATCTCTAATAATCGCATTGAAATCCCTAATAATCCCTTGGTAAAAAGGCGCTTGCAGTTGTCCCCTCTTTTCAAAAGTCAAACGCCTTCACAATAGCCTGTTTATAGTCTATAGCCATAATCCTTATTCAATGACGCTTCAGCATATGTAAATAGCTTATTGTTGGTAAGGAAAGATTACTAGGGTATTATAGGATTGAGAGGATTGGGAATAAAGAAAAGGCAATAATTTAATTTAGCGTGAGAAAATCTACAAGAGGACACTTTCATATTAGAAAGATATGAACGTTTAAAGGAAAGGAAAAAAAAATCTTTAGACTACAGTGCCTGCTGAAATTTATTAGGGGGAGATGCTTTGGGAAAGTATAACTTCATTAGAAAGTATTATATTAAATTAAAACTTTTCTTTTTTAATTTAGCAGTGGTCTTCAGGGGGGAGGGTGGCTGAGTGTTGCATCTGCGACTTGGGACGATAAAGTCATTTGGAGAGGTTCATTATAATGTATAATTTTAAGTTTAGGATTTTTAGTAGCTTATTAAGAAGAAAATGCATATTAAATTTTCCTTGCATTCACATTCACATTTTCACATTCACGTTGGCTTGGTTTTTTCTTCGGCACGGTCATTGATTATATTTTTTCGTTTTGCGCTGAAGAAGAGAGGCGTTTGTCCCCTCAAAATATTCGCTTTGTTGTGTTTTGTCAGTAATTTCATTTGGCCAAAAACCCCATTATTGCTTGTTTTTTTTCTTTATGCTATGTCAGGCCAATGTGGTTTAAGAAATTAACAGGACGCATTAAAAATATTTCAGAAACGGTTTAAAGTATTATGCTGAAACCATCAGGGCATGAGGAGGGGATGTTGTCCTAGGCCAAAATCGAACAATGTGAACGCCAGTAGCTTACTACTTACTACTAATACTACTACTGCTATCTCGAATACTACTTCTATTGCTCCTACCATTATTTTGCTAAAATTATTTTAATTTCGATTTCGTCCTTATTCATTTCAAACATCATGGATAAATACGCTTAATCTTCTTACTTGAGCTATAAAAACTGAATTTTTCTGCTTCATAAGTTTAAAAATATTTTAACAAGAAAAAACTAAACTTTTTTTTCACACAAAAAGACTATTAATAATATCAAAGACTAAAAAATTAATAATTAAGGAATTATTAAATAATTAAAAATTAATAATCTAAAAATGTCTCTCTATTCTTTCTAGCATGTCTTTTTCTAGAGGGCCGCTATTCTAGACTTCATCCAGAAAATAATATACTTCACCAATGTTGTTTTCATAATATTGATTTCATGACATTAATTTCATTATAAAATGCAAATAATGTATAAAATGTAATACTGGCAAATAATAAGACGGAAATTTATTATTTCTTGAAGAAGACATTAATATTTGGTCTTTTTTGTTTCTTTAGTTTCACACATTAATAATGAATGGTGTTGTAGCTACAGTGATGAAGAAAAGGGAGGCTTATGGGCAAGGCCGTATCCGGAAGGGGAGCGAGTATCATGTTTGACCAGCAACCCCCTCCCCACCCCAGCCCCAAATAAAATTGTCAGACTCGTAAAAAAGTAATAGAATGCATATAAACGAATTTTTGTATGCCCGTTACAAAAGAACAATCCTTATTTTCAGCTGACCTTTTCAATTCCTCATAATTTCGAAACGACAAAAAACTTTCATGACCAATATTACTGAAAAAACAACAAATGAATGTAAATTGACAGTTTAATATCCATATAATTATATTAATTCCTTAAAGTCTCAATAATCCTTGATTTATTAAAGTTAGAAAAATGAAAATATTTAAAATTTATTTTGTTTTCAGTAAAGTGTGATTCATGTTCTGGTCTTCAGAAGGCATGGGATGTCAGTCCTACTCATTTTATTTTCTGCTTGTTCTGAGTTCGGATCGGTTATTTATTTTTATTTCTGTTCGTTTTTGGTTTAATTTACTTACTTATAGTCAGTGTTGTGGTGGTTTTACTATTTAAAGTTATTTGAATTTATTTCTGCTCATTTTTAATTTAATGTAGCTCTTTCAGTTTCTTTGAAAAACTTATTTTGTGGAAAAAACTTTAAATTGATTTCTGTATGTTTTTATTCACATAGTTTTTTTTCATTGAAAAATAAAAGAATTTTTGACTTTATCGGCCTTTTTTCTATACGGATCATGGGTTTCTCAAAATTTTTAATATGGTAGCCTACACATATGGCATACGGTATTGTCTAATTCTGTTTTACACCTCCTTAAGTTTTCGTGGGAAAAATAAACTTAATATCATTCAAAAACATTCTATCTATGCTATTTTCATAATCTGGATGTTCTTACACTAATTTAATTTCGTTCAATTGTGAGAGGAGAAGTAGCAATAGTAGTAGCCCACAAAGTTCCAACTTATAACCCTCTGTAGCTATTGAGATATTGCTTTGACATCTTATTGGCAACCAGCATTCACATAGTGTCTTTTGATTTAGTTTTAAAGCAACATAAACTTTCCGTAAAAGTTTCTGCATTATACCCTTTTCTTGAGTATATCGTATACTCTAGAAGACACCATTAAGCGAAGAAATTTCTTAGAAGCTATGGCACAGTATCCCTTGCCGCAGGTGGGATTGAACGCACAATTCCGATCATGAGGCACATTTTCATCCACTCTACTGTGGCATGGTATTCATTGATTTGATTTTCCACAACTCTATATATAGAATTTTGATAACAGATTTTAATGGCAATCTTTGACACTTTTCAATTGAATCGTTTCAAATTAAAGTGCAGATAGTGCTGACTATTTTATTTTCATAATCTTTAGTTTTCAAAGAAACTGAAAGAGCTACATTAAATTAAAAATGAGCAGAAATAAATTCAAATAACTTTAAATAGTAAAACCACCACAACACTGACTATAAGTAAGTAAATTAAACCAAAAACGAACAGAAATTAAAATAAATAACCGATCCGAACTCAGAACAAGCAGAAAATAAAATGAGTAGGACTGACATCCCATGCCTTCTGAAGACCAGAACATGAATCGCACTTTACTGAAAACAAAATAAATTTTAAATATTTTCATTTTTCTAACTTTAATAAATCAAGGATTATTGAGACTTTAAGGAATTAATATAATTATATGGATATTAAACTGTCAATTTACATTCATTTGTTGTTTTTTCAGTAATATTGGTCATGAAAGTTTTTTGTCGTTTCGAAATTATGAGGAATTGAAAAGGTCAGCTGAAAATAAGGATTGTTCTTTTGTAATGGGCATACAAAAATTCGTTTATATGCATTCTATTACTTTTTTACGCGTCTGACATTTTTATTTGGGGCTGGGGTGGGGAGGGGGTTGCTGGTCAAACATGATACTCGCTCCCCTTCCGGATACGGCCTTGCCCATAAGCCTCCCTTTTTTCATCACTGTAGCTCCAACACCATTCATTATTAATGTGTGAAACTAAAGAAACAAAAAAGACCAAATATTAATGTCTTCTTCAAGAAATAATAAATTTCTGTCTTATTATTTGCCAGTATTACATTTTATACATTATTTGCATTTTATAATGAAATTAATGTCATGAAAACAATATTATGAAAACAACATTGGTGAAGTATATTATTTTCTGGATGAAGTCTAGAATAGTGGCCCTCTAGAAAAAGACATGCTAGAAAGAATAGAGAGACATTTTTAGATTATTAATTTTTAATTATTTAATAATTCCTTAATTATTAATTTTTTAGTCTTTGATATTATTAATAGTCTTTTTGTGTGAAAAAAAAGTTTAGTTTTTTCTTGTTAAAATATTTTTAAACTTATGAAGCAGAAAAATTCAGTTTTTATAGCTCAAGTAAGAAGATTAAGCGTATTTATGTTGGAGTTGCTTTTGTTTTGTAAATATTTTAATTACAGCTTGGACTTATCATATAAAAGTCTTGACGGACTTATTTAAAAGTTGTACAAAGAATAAATATTGCAGTGATTATATAAATTATTAAAGTACATAATTATTATTTGTGTTTAACAATTAAGTTATGTATCAACATAACTTTTGTTAATATATATATATACATATATATATCCTAAACTATCCATGTAAATATAGTGAATTAAATGTTGAGTATTTGTGTTTTTTTTTAGGTTTATATCATTCAAGCAGTATCCTACGTTAATACTTCATAAGCAATTAACAAAATAATAATTGGAATTATATCCAATGCTAATCATTACCGTGTATTATTTTTTAATGCTTTAAGTTTTAAACAGTAGTTAAATATCCTATCTAGTTTTGCGAATTAAAAAAAAAATACTTATGTGAGCTATTACACAATACTTATATATATATATATATATATATATATATATATATATATATATATATATATATATATATATATATACTATGTTTTTATCAACTTTAAAGTTTTAACTAGTGATTTAATGTTATATGTAAATTTTTGACCTCGAGTCAACGTATTAAAATTTTTTATTGTGAAATAATCAGTTTAGTATTAAGTTTGAAAAAAATAATCCAGCAAGAAACATAATGTTTCGATTTAAGCGGGTATTATTTTTGGAGTAATTAAAAGAGAGAAAAGTAATGAAAAGAATTAAACTTTACAAAATTGAGTTTTTCTTTCTACTATATATGTAAAATTTTATGTTTTATATGTATTCTAATGTGAATATTTATTTTAGATACAGCCTTAGTTTTTTTTTTGGAAATCAAATTTTTCGTAGCATCTTTTCAGATCCATTGTTCTTTCAATCATATTTTGACACATTTTTGGAAAGTAACAAATTTTGAAGACACTTCAAATATATCCTGATACTATCATCTCATACCATCAGAAACCAAACCATACTTGATCAACTGATATTTGGAAACTATAGCAGTAATACAGACTTTACTACAAGTTCATCAAAAGTGAGATAAAATCAGAACTTAATTTAGGCCTAGATAATGTGCTACCTAGCCCAAATGGCTGGAAATATGTGAAAATACTTTGTGCTGGAAAAATATGTGAAAATTTAAAAATCAATAATGTTATATGTAATTTATCCAAGGTAATTCTAAAATGAAAAATAAACGGTATATTAAACACATCACACAGATAGATTAAATTATTAATGGGAATTAAATTTAAACTCAAAAAATTTATAAAACTTTTCTAATACAAATCTAATTTAAGCAAAACCACTAATATAATGTTTAAGCCGCTTGGGGTCAAGTTAAAACAGAACATGCATATAAGAAGGGTAAAAAGAGTATTTTTCAGTCCTAGACACAGAGAAAAAGAGAAACAAGGATGAATTTCGAATTGAAATCCTTCGACAAAAAACAGCATGGCCTATATGAGACCAGAAACATAACCCTAAGGAAACCCATTTCGGGTATATGCACATAATGATCCAAAGATGGCAGCTAAATAGCTGTAAACAAAATCAAGTTGTTTTAAAAGAAGAACATTGAGAATTGAGACAAGTCTTCTTTAAATAGGGAGTATTGTGGTAAAGATTTCTAATTTAGTTAATTATTAATTGAGTAAAAATATATTAAGACGCAAAAACAAAGTTTCAAAATACCACTTTTTAAGATAAAGATACAAATCGTGGAATGTGTGGGCTTGGAGGGAACTTGCTCAATAACCAATTTCCTGGCTAAATGCGTCAATGTACCGGAAGGACGTGGTTAGTTTTTCATATATATACCCCGATTTTTGAGACTGAAGACAGACTTTTTGACTTGCAGGACGAACCTCTGCCCGTTTATTATTTTGTTAGAAATACCTTGGGATCTTGTCGGATTACTGTAAGTGTTTGTATCTTATTAACTATTATTGTAATTTCTGAGACTTGTGGTCTACTTGGGACAGCCAGTCCCAGTAGAATATCTATATCTGTTATTATTATATGTTAAATGAATAAAAGTGTTGTATTTTGACAACCTCTCCACAATCTACCTTTAGCCCCTTGAACATACCCAGTTGGTACGCCTCATTAGTTCGGTCATAGCCTAAGGCACGCTACCAAAGTTTAATTACCTTAGGACCAGAGTTTATCTCCCCTATAAAGGGAGAATAAAGGCATCTACGACTACAATCCCCAAATACCATAAAATACACTTCACAACAATTTTCAGTCAATTGTGGTTTGGCTTTCTCCAGGTCAAAGGGGGTGTTTCATGGTGTAAAATGTCAAAAAAAAAAAACTTTTCTGTGTTTGACACTCCAATATCCGAAATATTTTAATTTATTCTGCTGCTGATGTTTCACATGTTAAAATAGTACGATGTTACAGCCACCAAAACTGGAAGCGAAATAAATTGTCCTTCAATATTTATGGGTCGATTCAACACCTCATAATTTTCAGTCAATTATGGTTTGGCTTCCTCCAGGTCAAAGGGGCTGTTTCATGGTGTAAAATGCAAAAAAAAAAAAAATTCTGTGTCGCAACCTCTTTTGCAGCTCAAAAAGTGCTACTGAAATTTAAGTTTATGTTTAACCCTCCAATATCTGAAATATTTAATTTATTCCGTCTCAATTGCTGATATTTCATGTGTTGAAATAACACGGTTTTACAGCCACTAAAACTGGAAGCTAAATAAATTGTCTTTCAATATTTCTGGATCGATTCAATACCTCCTAATCTTCAGTCTATTGTGGTTTGGCTTTCTCCAGGTCAAAGGTGCTGTTTCATGCTGTAATATCCTGAATAACAAACTTTTCTGCGGCACAACCTCTTTTGCAGCTCAAAAACTGCTACAGAAACATAAGTTTATGTTTGACACTCCAATGTCTGAAATATTTTAATTTATTCTGCTGCTGATGTTTCACGTGTTGAAATAGTACGATGTTACAGCCACTACAACTGGATGCTAAATAAATTGTCCTTTAATATTTATGGGTCGATTTTAATAACTCATAATTTTCAGTCAATTGTGGTCTGGCTTTTTCCAGGTCAAAGCGGCTGTTTCATGGTGTAAAGTGCAAAAAAAAAACTTTTCTGTGTCGCAACCTCTTTTGCAGCTCAAAAAGTGCTACTGAAATTTAAGTTTATGTTTAACCCTCCAATATCTGAAATATTTAATTTACTCTGTCTCAATTGCTGATATTTTATGTGTTGAAATAACACGGTTTTACAGCCACTAAAACTGGAAGCTAAATAAATTGTCTTTCAATATTTCTGGATCGATTCAATACCTCATAATCTTCAGTCAATTGTGGTTTGGCTTTCTCCTGGTCAAAGGTGCTTTTTCATGCTGTAAAATGCGGAAAAACAATATTTATGGGTCGATTTTAATACCTCATAATTTTCAGTCGATTGTGGTTTGGCTTTCTCCAGGTCAAAGGGGCTTTTTTATGGTGTAAAGTGCAAAAAAAAACTTTTCTGTGTCGCAACCTCTTTTGCAGCTCAAAAAGTGCTACTGAAATTTAAGTTTATGTTTAACCCTCCAATATTTGAAATATTTAATTTATTCTGTCTCAATTGCTGATATTTCATGTGTTGAAATAACACGGTTTTACAGCCAATAAAACTGGAAGCTAAATAAATTGTCTTTCAATATTTCTGGATCGATTCAATACCTCATAATCTTCAGTCAATTGTGGTTTGGCTTTCTCCAGGTCAAAGGTGCTGTTTCATGATGTAAAATGCTGAAAAACAAACTTTTCTGCGGCACAACCTCTTTTGCCGCTCAAAAAGTGCTACAGAAACATAAGTTTATGTGTGACACTCCAATGTCTGAAATATTTTAATTTATTCTGCTGCTGATGTTTCACGTGTTGAAATAGTACGATGTTACAGCCACTAGAACTGGATACTAAATAAATTGTCCTTCAATATTTATGGGTCGATTTTAATACCTCATAATTTTCAGTCAATTGTGGTTTGGCTTTCTCCAGGTCAAAGGGGTTGTTTCATTGTGTAAAGTGCAAAAACAAAAAAAAAAAAATTATGTGTCGCAAACTCTTTTGCAGCTCAAAAAGTGATACTGAAATTTAAGTTTATGCTTAACCCACCAATATTTGAAATATTTAATTTATTCTGTCTCAATTACTGATATTTCATGTGTTGAAATAACACGGTTTTACAGCCACTAAAACTGGAAGCTAAATAAATTGTCTTTCAATATTTTTGGATCGATTCAATACCTCATAATCTTCAGTCAATTGTGGTTTGGCTTTCTCCAGGTCAAAGGTGCTGTTTCATGCTGTAAAATGCTGAAAAACAAACTTTTCTGCGGCACAACCTCTTTTGCCGCTCAAAAAGTGCTACAGAAACATAAGTTTATGTGTGACACTCCGATGTCTGAAATATTTTAATTTATTCTGCTGCTGATGTTTCACGTGTTGAAATAGTACGATGTTACAGCCACCAAAACTGGAAGCGAAATAAATTGTCCTTCAATATTTATGGGTCGATTCAATACCTCATAATTTTCAGTCAATTATGGTTTGGCTTCCTCCAGGTCAAAGGGGCTGTTTCATGGTGTAAAATGCAAAAAAAAAAACTTTTCTGTGTCGCAACCTCTTTTGCAGCTCAAAAAGTACTACTGAAATTTAAGTTTATGTTTAACCATCCAATATCTGAAATATTTAATTTATTCTGTCTCAATTGCTGATATTTCATGTGTTGAAATAACACGGTTTTACAGCCACTAAAACTGGAAGCTAAATAAATTGTCTTTCAATATTTCTGGATCGATTCAATACCTCCTAATATTCAGTCTATTGTGGTTTGGCTTTCTCCAGGTCAAAGGTGCTGTTTCATGATGTAAAATGCTGAAAAACAAACTTTTCTGCGGCACAACCTCTTTTGCCGCTCAAAAAGTGCTACAGAAACATAAGTTTATGTGTGACACTCCAATGTCTGAAATATTTTAATTTATTCTGCTGCTGATATTTCACGTGTTGAAATAGTACGATGTTACAGCCACTAGAACTGGATACTAAATAAATTGTCCTTCAATATTTATGGGTCGATTTTAATACCTCATAATTTTCAGTCAATTGTGGTTTGGCTTTCTCCAGGTCAAAGGGGCTGTTTCATTGTGTAAAGTGCAAAAAAAAAAAAAAAAATTATGTGTCGCAAACTCTTTTGCAGCTCAAAAAGTGATACTGAAATTTAAGTTTATGCTTAACCCTCCAATATTTGAAATATTTAATTTATTCTGTCTCAATTACTGATATTTCATGTGTTGAAATAACACGGTTTTACAGCCACTAAAACTGGAAGCTAAATAAATTGTCTTTCAATATTTCTGGATCGATTCAATACCTCATAATCTTCAGTCAATTGTGGTTTGGCTTTCTCCAGGTCAAAGGTGCTGTTTCATGCTGTAAAATGCTGAAAAACAAACTTTTCTGCGGCACAACCTCTTATGCCGCTCAAAAAGTGCTACAGAAACATAAGTTTATGTGTGACACTCCAATGTCTGAAATATTTTAATTTATTCTGCTGCTGATGTTTCACGTGTTGAAATAGTACGATGTTACAGCCACTAAAACTGGATGCTAAATAAATTGTCCTTCAATATATATGGGTCGATTTTAATACCTCATAATTTTCAGTCAATTGTGGTTTGGCTTTCTCCAGGTCAAAGGGGCTGTTTCATGGTGTAAGGTACAAAAAAAAACTTTTCTGTGTCGCAACTTTTTTTACAGCTCAAAAAGTGTTACTGAAATTTAAGTTTATGTTTAAACCTCCAATATCTGAAATATTTAATTTATTCTGTCTCAATTGCTGATATTTCATGTGTTGAAATAACACGGTTTTACAGCCACTAAAACTGGAAGCTAAATAAATTGTCTTTCAATATTTCTGGATCGATTCAATACCTCATAATCTTCAGTCAATTGTGGTTTGGCTTTCTCCAGGTCAAAGGTGCTGTTCCATGTTGTAACATGCTGAAAAACAAACTTTTCTGCGGCACAACCTCTTTTGCCACTCAAAAAGTGCTACAGAAAAATAAGTTTATGTTTGACACTCCAATGTCTGAAATATTTTAATTTATTCTGCTGCTGATGTTTCACGTGTTGAAATAGTACGATAAACTGGAAACTGGCAGCTAAATAAGTTCCACTAAAACTGGAAGCTAAATAAATTGTCCTTCAATATTTATGGGTCGATTTTAATACCTCATAATTTTCGGTCAATTGTGGTTTGGCTTTCTCCAGGTCAAAGGGGCTGTTTTATTGTGTAAAGTGCGAAAAAAAAAATTCTGTGTCGCAACCTCTTTTGCAGCTCAAAAAGTGCTACTGAAATTTAAGTTTATGTTTAAACCTCCAATATCTGAAATATTTAATTTTTTCTGTCGCAATGGCTGATGCTTCATGTGTTGAAATAACAAGGTGTTACAGCCACTAAAACTGGAAGCTAAATAAATTGTCTTTCAATATTTCTAGATCGATTCAATATCTCATAATTTTCAGTCAATTGTAGTTTGGCTTTCTCCAGGTCAAAAGTATTGTTTTATGCTGTAAAATGCTGAAAAACAACCTTTTTTTTGCGGTGCAACCTCTTTTGCTGCTGAAAAAGTACTATAGATATTTCATTCTATTTTTGAGGCTCCAATGTCTGAAACCTTTAATTTATTCTGTTTTAAGTGCTCATATTTCACGCGTTGAAATTATAGGTTTGCCAGTTGACTCAAATTTAAGTAGGAAGCCATATATTAATAGTGTAATTGTGAAACTTGGAAAGAATATAGGTATTAGCACATCATAAATATTATTCAGTATGGAAAATCCCTATCTTCTCCGTTCAAGTTTTTTGGGACATATCAGTCTCACACATTTCTCATGAATCCGCCTTTGCGTCTGCGCAGTTGACAAATTCTTAGCACATTGCGATGGGAATGCCAAGTAGTAACTGAAGCTATTGCTGTGACAAAAAGGGAAAATTCCCTTTCCGCGCTCTGTGATGTCTTCCATTTCTGGGCCAAATTTTCCATACTGTATAATATCTATGCTGTGGGTATAAGGCATCCTATACAATTAATTTGATGCTTGAAACTATGCGTTCCATTCATTTTGCTTTTACTCATTTTTACCTAAATTGTTGTCCACTCATTTATTTGAATAATTATAATTCCAATTTAATTCCGCTTTTAAGGCACTGGAATAAGGCCTTCGCAATTTTTCTTCTCCTGCGTCTTTCCCAGGTAAGTTTTCTTAAAACATTTATATTGTTTATTGCATTTCCTCCCCATGTAACTGACAGTTGCCTTCAGGGCCGTCTCCAGGATTTTTTTTTTCGGGTGATGTTTTACGCAAAGATTTTTTTCAGAGGGAAGGATTACACAAAAAAAAACTAAAAACACGCAAAAAAATTTGTTTATATCTATTTTTGTTACGTTGTTACGAGTCAGACGAACATTTCGGGGGGGGGGGGGGGTAATTCGATTCTCATCTAAGATTAATCATAGTCTTCTGAAACTGCCTGATTACTTCTTTTCTATTGATGTGTTCCCAGATTCCAATTGCAGAAGCCATCTTCTCACCCTACTCGAAATAGACATTAACTACCCCGGCTACTAATGTTTTAGAGCAGTCTCGTATTTCTCTACAAAACAGTTAGGTCATTGTATAAAACCATTTTTAATCTATTTATCGTTATGATCTCTCAGTTTTTTTTTAGTTATATCCATTGGATAATTATTCATTGTTTTTCATTTTTCTCGGTCACTCTCCAGATTCTTGAAACAACTCTTTTAGTTTTGTTATTATTTGGTTGTTTTAGATCTTTTTATCTGTTGTCACGTGAATGTCTGCCATTATATGGCAAGCTATTTTTCTACATTTTTCCATTTATATTTTTGTTTGTCATGTCTTTGATTTTGATGGAAGATTTATTTATTCTATTTCTTTTTTTTCAAGTTAATTTGGGTGCAGTTCCTTTGTTTCTCTGCCGAATACTTATAAGGATTTATTAATTTTTATTTATTATAAATAATTGCCTAAACTAGAGAAAAATCCTTCCTTGCTAAGAGGCACAATAAAAGAAAAAGAAACGCTTAAAGTGATTATCAAAAATATACTGACGCTTCATTTGCTGTTGTATTTTGGGATACGCTTGAACTACCCGTTGCATAATGTCACGAAGTTATTGGTTGACAGTAACCGACATTACCAATTATAACGGCTTTAATACCTTCCGCACTAATAATTTATAGACCTTATAAGACAAGGTAAATATAGCAGAAATTATACATGTTTATTATCACATCCTTTAGAACAACATATTTATGTACACGACTTATTTACACTTATTTTCAAAATTGCACAAAAATGATGGGTCCATATATTCGCAAAATCATTTCCAATGACATTTTAACATACCCGTTTTAAGTAATTACGCACGAAAAATTAAAAACAAAAGATATCACAGCTAAAAAGAAAAACAGCACAAAATACTAAGTAATTATCTTGGTAACAGTCCTTGTAAAGGGTTTCCAGAACTACCTCCAGGGAAGAAAGGTGAGGAGTATGTTGAAAAGGGATTACTTCGTTGGTGGAACATCGATGCTGTAATACCCCCAGAATGAGGATTTGATTGAGTAGATGTTGAAGTAGGACATGCACCTTGATACAAGCCAGGAAGAAGGCCGAAAGGGGGAGGGAGACCAAGGGGCCTGGCAGCAGACATCCTAATTTTTTCTATTTCAGCTTCTTGCAGCCGCTTTGCTTTGGCTCGTCGATTTTGAAACCAAATTTTAACCTACAAGATGAGAGAAAAGTAAAGCTTCTGTAGTTTATTTGAGGAGATCCTATGAAACAGCACAGCTAATATTTTTGTTCAATAAGTATTTTTGTTCTTTAGTATTACTGTTTATTGTTCAGTATTACTGTTCAAGTATTACTGTTCAGTATTACTGTTCAACCTTTACTGCTCACACCTTTTCTCCGTTGTTAATAAGACAACACTTATAATAAATGCAAAAACAGTTGCGGGTTATTCTGGTTTTATATTTATAGAGTCAAGATTAATAGCCAAAATTACCCTAATAAAGATGAACAAAATTACCCTAATCAGAATGAAGATAACTTATAGATTTCCCTGTTGATCCACTATTTGACAGCAACTTGGCTAACCGTGTTTGGAAAATATCTCAAAAGTTTGAAAATGTCAGATACGAGATATGAAATATCGGCTTTTACTTTTTCTGTTTTTATACCGAACAGACCTACATGCTTAACCCCCTTTTAAATTTTCCCATAGCTCAGTTTTATTTTGCATTTCTATCAGACCTCAAGACAAAGTAATTTTAATATTTCGTCGGAATCTCTAGAAAGCCGACAATTGGCTAATCCCAACCTCTGACAATTTTGACAGGAAAAAATTCAATTCCCAAAAGCAATAGTACCTACGCCTCATACAGCGACAGTCCCCACCGCTGAAGTACCCCGCTCAAGTCTATCTCTCACTTCCCACCCAACTAGCCACCACACTGAGAGTAGGCTCAACCTAATCTTGAAAACAAATGAGGGGATTAGTAGAAGTGAAAGAATACCTCCCAACCTAGACCCCAGTTAATATTCATCGGTAAAGATTCTAATTTCTGTCGGTTGTCACTGTGCGGGTATTTGTCATTGCCTCTTGGGATGTTGGAGGGATAAAAACAAAGATAAGCTGACATTCTGACAAGAAAATCCAACTAAGAATGAAAACGCTCAAATATTTAGTATGCATTTTAGTACCGTTTGAAATCAGTTACAATTATAAAGGTAATATTTCATTGCTAGATTCCTAATAGTGACATAAACAAAGGACCTCGGGGAAGATTTTGGGGGAAATAGTCTCATTTACAAGATTTAATTTTGCTCATTTATAACGGAAAATGGTTACCTAAAGAGCCGAACAGCCAGAATATGGTTACCGAAATAGCCAGAGGGGGAGGCTCTTCAGCGTTAAATCTGATTTTTCTTTTCTGCAAATACTTTTAAACACATACAAAAGGTTTTCTTGTTGGACCGTCAACATCTGCCAGGTCAACAAAATTCTAGCTACATCTTGTGTTCCAAAGTAAGGGCGTCGGGAGGAGACCCACTCCCAAAAAATAATAAAGAGAAGATTGGGGAATTTATAATTATTTAATGGCTATAAAAAGGCTTTTCATTAGCAGGGTTGCAACTACCTGAGGGCTTTTGGCCCCCCCCCAAAAGAATATACAGCAGTGCACTGCTCTAAAATTATTTGTAGGAGAGTTCATAAAGCTTGATTTTGAAATTTTAGCAGAACATTTTCCATGAAATGATTTTTTAAACAGGGTTTCTTCAACAGATGATAAAAAAACATGAGCTTCCTTTAAAAATCTTTGAGACTAAAATTCCTCCTAAAAAAGTTTAGATTATTTATTTAATTTATATTCCTAGTAGTTTTGAATGACAAAAACACTGGTTTTAAAAGTAAAAAAAATAGCTTAAGTTCTTTTAGGTATATAATCTTCCATTACTTAAAAGTCGAGGTATTAAAGCAGCATTCACATGCCTGTCTAGCTAGACATCAGTAACTAAAAACGGGTTTATACAGACATCTGGCCAGAACAGCTCAGTTCACACATTAAACGCAGTGCTTGGCTGAAGCAAGGTACTGCCAATCATCTAGAATCCTCTAGAACCTAGAATCTAGAACCTTGTTTCTATGACTGCAAATTCTGCTAATGAGGAATTGTTTGTTTGTTTTTTCCCTTTTCTTATTATATGTGCTTGAAGCATTTGTATACATATCTGTTGCACCAATTCACGAACTTTTTAGGGATTTCAGTTTTTAAAATGAAGATACAGAAGTTTCCAAATGGGCAATCTTTTTTTTTTTTTTTATTAAATTATATTCAGACCCCCCTGTTTAAGTATTCAAGGCTTGATAGATCTTCATATGAACGCCACAATCCGATTGTGTAAATTTTTTGGAGAATGACCTATGCATTTAACTTAAGAGGAAATTTTTCTTTTATCGATCCATATTGCTAAGATAAGATAAATCTTTATTAACAAAACTAGTTATAACAACTTCAACTTTTATTTTTTTAACAATCGCAAATAATTAAATAAATAAATATCATTTTCGTACTGAAGAAAAATCTATGAAGGTTTGTGGTCGTGCTAAAGTCCATGTAACTACTGACCTATTAAATTAATAATTTAATTAAATCAAAATAATAATGATAGTTATTATGAAATGAAAAAAATAGTAATAACAAATCCATTCTTCAAACAAATTTCAACATAACTTTCAATTGAAAAAAATCAGGTGAATTTTAAAAATGTTATTCAGTAGATTGAAAAAGTTGTTTCTCAACTATCCATTGTTAGCAAAATTGCGGTCCGAAGAATAACACATAAAAAACTTTCACAAGGAACCTAACCGAAATCCTAAGTTTTCACCAAATTACTGGGTACTTCCTATTCAAACTACCAAATAAAACTTAGTCTTCTTTATTATTGAGCCCCCCCCCCCCTTCACCCAAAAAAAGTCTGTATATGTGCCTGCAGGGAGCACAAACTTCAAGGGTTTAGAAAGCGGTCCAGATTCTTTTGACATTCTTGTGATAGGGTCACCTTTTTGAAACCTTATGAAAGAGTTGTACAACAGCTATATTACTAAAATAACATATAACTGAACAAAAAACCGTTTAAACAGTAACCATAATGTTAAAGAAACGGAATTGAAAAAGTATTCCTACCTGTGTTTCTGTCAGCTGCAGAGAGGCTGAAAATTCGGCTCGTTCGGCAATGGATAAATACTGTTTCTCTCTGAATTTCTTTTCTAATGCCATAAGCTGCTGCGTGGTAAATGGCGTTCTTGGCTTTCTATTGGGCTTGTGTTTTCTAAGCTGGCATCTTATTGGTCCAGGTGGCGGGAGTTTAGATAGATCTGCATTGACACCAAAGCCTGCTGGTAATTTTGCTAGGGCATGAAGACCAGGAGGGATTTCTCCATTCTCTGAAGAAAGATGTTTTTGTTAGTCTTGAAAAATAAAACTACACATTTTTAGTTAGGAATTTGAGTTTGGTATTATATTCAGGAATTTAGTTAGATTCTGAACTCGTAATCATTTTCGGCTTTAGAAAAGGCAGTGTTATTTTATAGTAAACAAAAGAAATTTCTCGAGCTCTAAATAATTATCATTTACTAACTGGTAGACAGTATTGTATGCATTCAGACAAATAAAACAATACATATTAAAAATATACTTAAAGAATTGTCTCTCAACACGGTATGTCGTGTATCGTCACGTTGCGTCGCCACGAAAATGGAAGATATTCCTTAGAGAAAGATTATTCTCACAAAACACATATTATATGTTTTCTATATATATATATATATATATATATATATATATATATATATATATATATATATATATATATATCAGGGCCGTATCCAGGATTTTTGTTCAGGGGGGTTTTACTAATTTTTACTTTTTGGGGGGTGGGTTTTACTAATTTTTGACTCAGTTTTCGACTAATTTTACTGATTTTTACCTAGGTTTTACTAATTTTCGACTTATTTTCGACTCGGTCAAAAATTTTCGGGGGGGGGGGGGGTTAAAACCGGGTAACCCCTCCCCCCTGGATACGGCCTTGATATATATATATATATATATATATATATATATATATATATATATATATATATATATATATATATATATATATATATATATGTATATTATCGTATATATATATATATATATATATATATATATATATATATATATATATATATATATATATATATATATATATATATATATATATATATATATATATATATATATATATATATATATATATATATATATATATATATATACATGTATATATATAATATGTGCTTTGTGAGAATAATCTTTCTCTAACGAGAATCATTCATTTTTGTGGCGATGCAAGGTGACGGTAATAGAAGCTAGCCTTCTAACTTGTGCTAAACCAGAAAACTATCTTAATTTATTTTTGTTTAAAGTAGCCTCCAAACATATACAAATTGAATTTACTTCAGTATTTCATTAAACTCGTTTTACACTGAACACGCATTTCCATCCAGATTAACTAAGCCAAAACCACATTATGTCCTAATGTCTCGACATTTTTAACCACCTTTATAACCTATTGTGGTATTGTAATTGTATGGTATTAGTTAGTAATAAAAAAAAAGTTGTCACAAGCCATAATATGGTGCGTGGCGAAATATGGTGCGTGGCCTTTGTCAAACAGTTCGTGCTAACGAACTGTAGTAAGGGGCAACACAGGTCAATAGTAACCAAAACTATAAAACAGAATTTTGATATTAATAGTTGTATCAAAACAATCATCTTATCATGCTGATTCTAAATATATAAGACTCATTGAGTTTAGTGTTACTCATCAAAAGATACGAGCCCGAGAAAATTTATCTGGTTTTCAAAAAAGAAAGGAACACGCCAAAAAGTCAAGGAATGAAAATATCACCATCAGATCCAGCGTATCAGAGAACCCTGCAGTAGAAGTTTCAAGCTTCTATATACAAAACGTGGGATTTTGTATCTTTTGCCATAAGAAACATGGATGCGTGCTTATTTATGACTAAAAGTTCAGTGTCCTTTTCAAGTAACCCAAAAGATTAGTGGGCATCTAGCCCCTCTCCCCCTAGCCATCTTGCCCCGAAGTCGTCCGACCAAAATTTTGAAATTGCCATTTTTTTTCAGCATAGGTGAAAGGTCCAGTAACTATGCCTATAAATCTTTCGGCCGACTATTCTACCATTTTAAATTTAAAAAAAAAGTTTTTTTTTTTAACTGAAAGTTAGGAACAACATTAACACTTAAAACGAACAGAAATTATTCCGTGTATGAAAGGGGCTGCTCCCTCCTCAATATCCCGCTCTTTACTCTAAAGTTTGACTTTTTTTCACAACTCTTCAAGAACGACTCCTGAAACATAAGGTTTCAGCAGGGTATTGAGGAGGGGGCAGCCCCTTTCACATACGGAATACTTTCTGTTCGTTTTAAGTTTTAATGTTGCCAGGGGCGTCGTTGGGATGGCAGTTGCCCCCCCCCCAATAATGTGGAGAAAAAATTATTATATATCTTGTATATTACATATAATAATTATATATTATATATAATTATTATATATTTGAAAACCGTAACTTTTTTGTATTTTTGAAAAAACATCTAACCCAATTGGAAAATAAGAACTGAAAGAGCTAAGTATCTTTACACTCTAATAAGATAGAGGACTGTGGAGGAATGTGGACTCGATCAATCGATCAAGCGTGTTTCTGCTAATAGTATGCTTCATAAAAACTGTCATATAACACGTTTTGAATTAAGGAAGCCATCTATTTATAGGTTTCCGTAGGCAGAATAAAATGTTTATTTTTGAAATACATAGCCCGATATGTGGAATAAATGCCCCTTGACTATCCGGATATGGATAGTCAATGCTGTAGTCAATGCCAGCATAGTAAATGCTGGAGATTTGCCCCTGAAACTTGCCCCATACTTTCAGGTGACAAAACTTGTTTTTTTTTATTTTATATGATAAAATAGTTAGCCGGAAGATTTATTCGAATAATTTACACAGTGTAACTGGAATTGCAAATAGTCAACAAATAGGTATGTAGCCAGGGGCACCAAATCCTAAAAATGCAGGGGGCAGGCATCGAAGATAAAACGATATTTTTGAAAATCCGGGACGGGGAGGGGGTGGCTTTTTATTTATTTTTAACGACAACTAAAATAAATATTCTTCAAAATCTGAGGGACAATTGCCCCCCCCCCAATGGCCACCTATATATATCAGCTAAAATTATTCTAAACAGTAAGTGCTCTCTCCACTCTTTTATAACTATGGGATAACTATGCACAAATTATTCTAAACAGTAAGTGCTCTCTCCACTCTTTTATAACTATGGGATAACTATGCACTATATACTCACCAAAACATTTGAAAGCTTTGATGGGAAATTGCTCTGAATGAAAACGTCTTGTAAATAGAACAGGTCATTTCAATGAGTAATCAACATACTTAAAGCTTGCAAATTATGCTTTATAGATTAATTAAGAATCAGAAGCTAAGAAATTGTGCACTCGTTACTTGAAATTCCCCGCCCCTCCTTGGATTCTGATTTTTATGGAAATCCTCCATGGATTTCCATAGAAATTGTTTTTTTAGTATGTTTGTTGAAAAACTGAGAAAATACAAAATTAACCTCCCCCGCCCAGTCGACTTGAAAAAGCATGCATTTCTGTTTGGGGCAACAAAAGTGAGTAATAGTTATGACAAATATAGAACGTTTTCAGTACTATCAGTTTTTGATAATCTAATCCCAATGACCCCTTTTAAAGACTTGAGGTAGAGATGACCAAAGTGCAATTGGAATGAAATTTGTTATGAACTTTGTATATTATATAGAGAGCGTATATATAAATAAACGTTTGGGTAATTGGCCTGTAAATATATCGGTGTCTTTTGTTTTTGTATATGGCTTTGAAATAAACTGGAGCATGTATATTCGTGCGTGTAGAATAAATTTTGGTTAGAGTCCGTTGTTGAGGTAGTGGAAGGTTCTACAGGATCTCCTGTCTGCATTATACGATGCCCCCCCCCCCCAAATGAGCCATTTGGTATCCAAGAAAAATGTCTGAATATACCCCAGCACCAGATCGGTTAATAGAAAAATTTTAAAATATAAATGTTTCCAACTATACAACCTAAGAAGTGGTGGCTTGACAATCGCTATGACAATCCTATTGACAGAAAAAGAAGGCAAAACAACTAAAAACCCATGCTACTTTATCATTTAAATAAAATATACAGGGTTTTTACAAGAATCTCCTTTGGATTCTTATAGCTGTTGGTCAAAGAATAAACAGCTAAAGTATATCCACACGAGGAATTGAAGTTGTTGCTGAAGCATACTAGGAGAAGCCAAGTGAACGAAGATGAAAGAAGCAGATTGCCTGATTCACATACTGTCCAATTTTAATTAACTTTGCGTGTTAATTAATTTCATGTAAGCGCTCTGTGTTTAACATAAATCATGGATTTTGAGGAAGTCTGCTGAAGTTTTTGCAGCAATCAAGACAAAACTCTGCCGAAAGATTGGGTGAGCCTTCCGTGCACAATAAAAGACGAAGTTATAATGACTGGATAGCGTGATCTGAGGAATAAATCATTACTTACTAATTACAGAGGCTTTGAAATGAGGCGGGAGCTGATGAAGAAGCAAGAATGCAATAATCAATTTTTGAATAGTCGGTCTAATGTACAAAAAACTGGTAATCAAAAGATTGTACATGCATTCTAATGAATATACATGATGCAAAAAAACTTTAAGATTGCAAACTTTTGGAAACATACGAGAAAAGTATATCAAACACGTATAAAAAAGGGGCTTCTTATAATTTAATTGACTTTATTAGTACGAGTTTGCACGAGGGGCACAGGCATGAGCACCCATAGGCTGAATTCCAGGGGGGGGGCTTACCTGGTTTAATTGACACTTTTAATTATATATAATAGAAATCTCAAAACAAAAATATAAAAATAAGGCAGCATCATTCATCCAGGAGGGGCTAGTGCCCCCTCCTGTCCCCTTTATGGGCAACCATGAGCCGAGGTCCCAGAATGTTTATAATTCTGTTCATAGTTTTCGACATTTTTCTATAATTTGCGTGCTTTTTTGCTGTTCTGACGAGATTTAATTCTCTTCTGGAACAAAATTCTTGGAATGCCACGTCTTCCGCCATGTTTGGTACAGTCCCTGCAACGCTTGACACAGTCCCCGCAATTATTGGCGCAGTTCCGCCACGCTTGTCACCCGCCACCTAGTTTACGTGATTTCTGAAAATTGGGGCCCCCTCTGTCCTGCGTATACGTTAGATTTTGATAAAACTTTGTAGTGGGTAAGAACGGATTTCTTTTTGGATAACTTAAAAAATTGTTGTTTCTTATTAAAGTTTGTTTGCTATAACCTTTTTGGCAGAATATAGTTCAAAAAAAAATTAGCAAATCAAAGTTTAAAATAAGGGATACTCTAGTTATAAAATAAACCACTTGTAAATGGTGTCGATGTGACCCAATTCCATTTTAAGATTTTAGATTTTATTATAGTCTATTTTACAATATTGGCTTTTACTGAGGCGTTTGAAAGCGGAAACAAAAATTAAATTGGTTTATTTCTTCGGTTGACGCAGTTAAATTTAAGTACCGACTTATTGATGGGGCATGGAGCACCATTTAAACTTTATTGTTTATTTACTTTTTCACTACGTTACGTATAATGGTGAAATGTTCACTCGCGGGTGAATTATTATTTAAACGTTAAGTGGTAGGAACGAACAGTTTCAAAGTGTCATCCCTCCCACCCTCTAAACACGCGGAGAGTGATGGTGACTGCCTGTAAGTAGCCAAACCCATAAAATGCTTTGATAATGAATTAATTTCCTCCTAACCTTTTTCAGTTCAATATTATTGCTAGCATATCACTCTCATTAAATTTAAAAACTCGTCAAAATCAATAAGCATTCGAAAAATAAATTGCCATCCAAAATCATCCTATAAGATTAATTAAATTAAAATAATGAATAGCCTACTGTGTATATAAAAATGTTATGTTCCCCGGATTTTGACATGAAAGCATTGACATGTGAGCCTGTCAATGCTTCTCCATGGGGGAAAATTCCCCCATGGAGAATTTCTCCTGCAGAAAATTACCCCTCCCCTCATGCAAAAATCCCCTAGACAATTCTACCCCACTGAAAGCTCCCCCAGACAACTCCCCCTGGAATATTTCCATATGTAAAATTAGTCACTAAAGAAAAAGTAAGACAACTGAAAGGACTTTCCTATAGGGACTCTAGTAAATTTTCCCGTGTAAAATGTACCCTGGGATGTTTATTAGACTCAGTAGCCACCTCCCCCTCCTATGGTATAAATTCACGATAATTAAGGTAGGGGGCGAAATGTAGTTTTCAAAATCTAGGGGGGTGTAACATATTCTATAGGTTAATTTGAACCCCTTCGTAAGTCCGTAACACGTAAGTCCGTCTTAGCATATGGTTTCACAGACTAATCCTTACAAATTTCCTTTTTATCTGTTCTATTCTATTTGTGTATTTCTTTTTCTTTTGCTTGTTTAGTAATATAGGCCTACTCTTGCAACTTATTCTTGTAGGGTGCTGCTGATTCATTTTTTTGCATTCAGTTTGGAATAAGTCATTGCACCACAGCTACTGTTCAGAAATTCGTCAAAATTTACTTATCTTATCGAAACTCGTTAAGATATTCATCTTATTTTAGTATATGCAGTACTAAGATAAACCAACAACCTAATGAATTCAACTAGTCAGCCGTCGGGTTTGACAATTTGCTTGTGTAAACTTTGACAACGTCATTTTTTAAATTTGTGGCTCAAGATTTCGATTTTTAGTTGAATAACAGAAACTAAAAAAAGCTACAAACCTAGAAACAAAAAGAGCTGCAGAAACTTATATTTTTTAATAGAAAGAAAATACTTTTTTCAAACGTTGGAATTTTTGCGCAGTAATCTGGATATATTTAAATATCAGTGGCAACCCTGAAGAGGCAAGATAAGGCCTTGTTTAGCCATGAAGAAGGTAAAGAATACGGCATCGGATTTTTTAAACCCTACTGGCGGTGCTGGTCTCTGTTTGATGGCCGTTCAGCCAGGAAGTGCAAGGGGGTTAGGGGCTAGCCACCTTGTGCTTACGCACACCCATCTTGTTTAACCATGACATTTGCTTATTTTATTCCCCCTCGAGTCATATTATTGCAAATTGTATTTGCTGTTTTTTACCTCCAAAGAAAAACCAGATAGCTTTTGCTTACTTGATAGTACTCCCCGGTCACGGGCCTCATCTCAAATCGAGGAGAGACAATTTTGCTGTTTTTTCGAATTTTTTCATAAAATCATTAAAAAAAAGTTTTTTTTGAAATCCTTAGAGAAAATCTAGAGCAGGCGATTGACCCCTCCCCCCACACTTGATGCGCCGGTCCCCATAGGATTCATACTAGCTACCTGGTTGGAACCATAAAAGAGCAAAAATAGGAACGGTCTTGGGTCAAGTGAAGATTGATTTTGAGTGCCGTATCTTTTGTTATTGCAAACCTCAATTTGTTTCGAGTCAATAAAGGATTGAACTCGGGCGCACTTAAAAAAAGGTAACATTTCTATTTTTACTTTCCGTATATTCTAGACGTTAAAGAACATATGTTCATTTTTAAATAATCCAAAAAGCCTTAACCTGTTTTCAACCAGGAACCTCCCTTGAAGAAGAAATCATGGTGTCATGGTCCTTCTTCAGTTTTGAAGAGGTTTTAATACAACCTTGACCCGTTTTTTTTTCCTCACGAAAAAGGGCGCTGCTAGAGGTAATCGCTTTTATGTGGTTTAAATTCCCAAAATCTCTGCCAAATTGAGGTTGTAGTACATCCTTTCTTTATCCCCTTTCCGCTTTACCGTGTTAACAGTAAAATCTAGATCTAAAAACGTAGCTAGCAAACTATTTAGTGAAACATTCTTCAAAGTTGTAAGCTCAGTTCAGAGCAAACATTTCCATCTCAGCCTTAACCATTTACAATGAGATTTAGCTAAAGTTGAGTTTTAGCTAAGTCAAACTTTAGCTAGTGCCCACATTTTTAAATAATGAAAAACCTATTTATAATAAGATCTAGTTTAATTCCTGAGCTAGCCGAAACAAGACACAAAGCATAATTTACCTGAACGTTTTTGGAGGACCACTTGTGAAGCCCGAAGGCCCAAGCGAGCGGAAGGTGGTTAGGTAGAGAGCCAGTGAAGTTGGATCGGATATATATATATATATATATATATATATATATATATATATATATATATATATATATATATATATATATATATATATATATATATATATATATATTAGAAACTTTGTAGGGTATTCCCAGAACTTTGTGATTTGATTTTGAAGGAGGATAGTCTAAATTTGATATCATTTATGCTGATTACTATAGATCTGTTCCACAAACCATGGTTGTTGTAAGAAGTTGTAATATCACTTGTTTTCTTGTTAGAGCTTTACCGAAAGATAGTATTTCGACACTCGCAGAGGTATGAACGAAATTTGTGCCTGCGAACGAACTTTTCACTGGAGTCATGTACATTCAAAATTTTGGACAATTATATTATATTAATTAATGATAATTATTTTATTATTTTTACAATATTATTTATTAATATTAACAATATATAACAATATATTTAACAATATTATTTTTACTATACAATAAATTAGCTCGATATAACATAAACATTGAAAAAACAGTGCTGCCAATTCACGAAAATACAGTAGGGGGCAAATGTAGGTTATTTTCCAAAATCTAAGAATAGGGGGCAGTTTTGCCGTTATTTCGATTTTTTCAATGAAAATAGTAAAATAGGATATTTTTCTATGAAATTGGAAAAAAAAATATTTTTCAAAAATCTAGGGGGAGGGGAGCAAAAACTAGATGGGGCAAATGCCCCCATCCTGCATCCCCTCTCCCAAACTGCGGCCAGTGCTAAAAACTACAGGTTCAACAAAATGAAAATATGAACAGAACTTACTCGCTGCAACAGCAGCTGCTGCTGCTTGCGACCACGCAGCCAATGTTGCTGGGTATCCTGGGCCAAAAGGCCATCCAGGATGAAGAAAAGATGCGCTAGCTGGATATCCGGCACCTAATTGAGGCTTAAGTCCTGCTGGTAGACTAGCAAGTCTCTGATGCAAAGCAGCTAGGTGTATGCCACTTATTTGAGCTGCATCTTCGTGTCTTTCATCATCACATCCATCGTCAACATCCACGTCACTATCATGTTCTTCATCAGTACCAGATAGTTCTTCTTTAATACTTTCAATCGGTGATAATCTCTCTTCCGGCTTATCTTCTTTTTTTGTATCTGCTAAAAGCGAATCAACACTGAAACTTGTAGATTTCTTCAAGTTATGCGGCGACAGAGTAGGTGTTGTCGCCATTCTGCCACTATCAGCTATCATTCTACACTCTTCTCACTGTTCCGTCACAAATCCAGAACAATAATGATACTGTTGCAATAAAACCACAATGAATCTAAAACTTGTTAGTGTAGACTCCGCCTTAGGAAAATCACTTATCAGCTCCAAATTGGAGAAGGTTGGCCACGCTGCTGGGAGAGCCAATGAAAAGCAGCAATGGTGGCAATCAGCGGCTCTGTAAGTAAGACAAACGATTTCTAGCGCATAGTGTTAGCAAAACGACAATTTATATTGGAATGACGGTCAATTTAAAGCAATAAGCGATTATGCCAAAGCCCACCTTGCCAGGGGAACGTTAATTTCGTAGCTGTGGCTTATAAGCTTCGACTTTATTACTGGGGCGATAATATGTTGGTAGACAAGGAATAAATTGATCGTAATTTTTGAGATAGAATTAATAACTCTTTAAGTTGACGTGGTAGATGAACATTATTTAGAAATGTTGTTTCATGACACGGATTAAATTTCACGGGCACGTATAGATTCAAAAGAGAAAATTATGGAATGTGTGTTCTTTTGTTTAGGCCGCTTCTAAAAGTGAGATCTTGGCAAAACCTTATTATTTTATATTTTAAGGTCCCCCTAAGCACTTTTTTTTAGTATCGGTTTAGCAGATCCACTCTACATAAGGAAGCAATATTTCTAAAGAAAAAAAAAATACTTCATAATATGTCTAAAAATGTAGTCAGCAGATTCTCTATGTGTAAACCATTTTCACTGCCCCCACTCCCCAAATGTGCGAATATACAGCCAAATTTTATTCATATCCCATGCATTTTGTGTTTCTTGATTTTGTAAATGTTGCTTCGATTGAAAAAAATGAGCGACGCATGAAAAATGCTTTGAACGTTTATAATCTGAGGTATTTACACATAGGAGGGGGGGGGGGGGTGAAAGCGTTTAATGTATAGATAATCTGTTGACTATATTTTTCTTAGCAATATTATGAAGTAAGAAAATGTTTTATTGTGTTTCCTTATATATAGCAGACCTGTTAAACTAATACTTTTTTTCGTAAAGGATACATGTATGAGTAAAATACACAATTGAGTGATTTATATTGAAACCTGCTCAATTATGAATAAAGAAATCAGAAGGCAACTCATATATTCTTCGCAAAAATGGAGGGGGCATAGCTATGTCTCCACTCAGAAAAGGACAAATTGTGCACTAAAAATATATTTTTCAAATGTTTGTTACAATTATAATTTGGAAAATGGTGTAATATTTAAAATTGGATATCAATATGGCCTGAAATAATCTAATGATGTAATATAAATGCATATTTTGACATGATATAGTATCAAACTACTACAATTTTGTATTTTCAGTGTTGGAAATGGAAAAAATTCCTGTTACGAAATTTTGTTTACAAAAATATGAAAAAATTGAGATAAAACCTATTAGAACTAGACACATCTTTCTAATAAGCCCACCTCCTCAATTCTATATGATTATTTACTATTTTTTTTAATAATATTTTTTTATAGAAAATTTGTAATTTTAGTAAACGAAATAATTGCAGGTTTTATGAAGGTAAAAAGAAGAAGCCCCATAAGCTATACTTGACCACTTTAGCCTATTTTAATTAAAAAAAGAAAATCTCCGTAAAATAGAAAATAAAGCTTTTTTCAATCCTTCCGTTTGTCCTGCAGTCAGTCTAATAATTAGGGTTAGAACTTACAAACTGGATGGAGCCGCACGGAATATCCTCCAGAACTAATATTCGTCAGAATAGCCACGATTCACTTGAAAAACGGAATTTTATTACCTTAGATCCAGTGGCAATTTTAGGCCTGGGCAGGAAGGTGGTTAGCTGTCCCCTATCAGTTTTTCTGACATCTGACATTAAATTCCTTTTATTTCATATACCTTGGTATACCTAGGTAAACCTTGACCCCCGTCAGATTATGAGGCCTAAAACGACTACCGCTTTCGATCTACTTTTCAGGATCTCGCATCCTAGCATCTTTGGCCACAGCCCAATCCCTCCTAGTTTCCACAGCTGCCCCCTCCCATTTTTTTTAATCTGATATTAAATTCCTTTTATTTCATACACCTTGGTATACCTAGGTGTGCCTTATCCCCTCCTCAGATTGTGAGGCCAATCCCCAATCCCTCCAAAAATTAGAATCGTAGTTTTTGGGATAATTTTTTCAAGCCTTTGGTTTTCGAAAATAGACAGACGGTTTATTTGAATGGAATTGTATATTTCTAGGAATTATTTCTATGGAATTATTATTTTTATGGAATTATTTCAAGATTCTAAAACTTACTTCCATTTACCTCTGCTTTGTTTTCTCATGCCCCCTGGGCCTCACTCCAAACCTCTGAAATTTTGATCCCCACCTCCATGATTGTGGTGTGTGCAAGAATAGTATTTTGAGAATGAATTAGCTCATTTTAAATGATAATTTTCACCGTTTTCAAACAGTCGTGGTAATGAACTGTAAGTAAGGAGCGACACGGCTCAATAGTAACCGAAATTCTAAAAAACAGAGTTTTGATAACAATTGAATTTTCATGCTGATTCAAAATTGCCTTCGCCAAGAACTCGGAAAGCTTGTCGGAATATCGTTTCTCCAGTCGGCCGCGAGGTCGCTTCCAGCCGGCTTTTGTAGGGTCATAGTCAAAGACCGTCCTTGCGGGTAAATGCAGGGGCGTTCGAAGTAGGTTTTCAGACGATCGTAAGGTGCGCTCGGCTGCTTGGGTCGAAAACCGAGACTAATTGGTGAGCTGCAGTTCACTAAACAGACACCAAAAAACAAAATTTGCCCAACTTTTGAAAAAGGGGTGAACAACTCCAAAATCACACCATCAGATGCAGCGTATCAAAGAACCCTGTTCTAGAAGTTTTAAGCTCATATATACAAAAATATGGAATTTCGCATGTTTGCTACAAGGAATATTACGGATGCGTGTTTATTTGTTTCGTTTTTTCGTTTCTTTCCCCAGGGGTAATCGTATCAAACCAGTGATAATAGAAGATAGCGAGAAGGCTCATTTGATCGCATCAGAAGGTCAAGTGCCCTTTTTAAGTGACCAAAAAGATTGTAGTGCGGGTAGCCCCCCTCCCACGCCCTATTTTCACCAAAGTTGTCGGATCAAAATTTTTAGATAGTTATTCTATTCAGCATAGTTGAAATTTCCAATAACTACGTCTTTGAGGATAACATGACCCCACAAGCCCCTGGAGAAAAGGCTGTAAGTTTTGAAATTTACCCGTTGCTTACGCATAATACTTGTTATCGGGAAGAATTTAATTGGAAGAAGATATTGCAAAAAAAGAAGAAAAAACAAAACAAAAAGACTAAATTTTACAGATAGCATGTGTGCATTGGTCCGAGAAATTCCCCCTTGTGTATTGACATCATAATTTAGGACTTTACTCCGTAATGACCCTCTTCTGAGCCTTGCCTCGCAATTTTACTCATATAAAATCCTTAAAAGAGCTTCCGCCGCTAAGAGTTGCAAAACGGATTCAAGTCGCTTCGCAGCACGACATCTATCCCAACTCGATCAAAATCTATGATACTATCCCTGAAACTAACCACTAAAATTACAAACGTCAAATTGGCTTTAGATTGAGACATATGATCGTTCCGGAAGAAAATTCTTCGGGATTTATTACGGCACCTTTCAACGGTCATTAAGAATAGCGATAAAATACCTTTGGCTGGGACTATGTACTATGCTTGAAATCATTTTTAGTTGGCAGGGTAGGCACACATTCTGATAATTAATTAACATGTCAACAAGGTACCTTAATGATATGTCTGCCAAACATAGGTGAAGTCATTTAGCCAATCCTTTACCTGCGATTAACTTACAGTTTTGGATAAGACCATATTTAATCGGATCTATGGAGCCCTTGGAGTCCCAAGGATACAAAACTAAACATATTTTACCCTCTGCCCCGTCTTAGCCAAAAAATCGTGATTTTCAAAGATTTTTTTTTTTATTGTTGTTTAACAATTTGTTGATTTCCAAAGGCACCCGCACCTTCGTAGGAAAGTTATATCTTCTTAAGCTGTTTAATGTCAAATGTTTTTAGTTGTGTTTAGATTATTTTTAACCCATATTTTTTTTTTTTTAGATTTGACACCTGCAACTATCAAAAGTTGCATAGCTGCATATATGCAACCTCGATATATCAACCTAAATAAGACCTCGAGGCACAAACACCTCGATATATCGAGGTATTTTCGTTGAAAATGGAATTCTCAATTTTTTTTTAATCTTTAAAATATATATGGTTGTGTAAATTTCCGCTTAACTAATTCAAACAATCAGATTTTGTTGTTGTTTAACAATCTGTTGATTCCCAAAGGCAATTACACTTTCATAGCAAAGTTACATCTTTTTATGCTGTTTAATGTCAAATGTTTTGGCTGTTTTTTTTATGAATTTTCACTTATACATATTTTTTTTTTTTTAGATTTGACACCTGCAACTATCAAAAGTTGCATAGCTGCATATATGCAACCTCGATATATCAACCTAAATAAGACCTCGAGGCACAAACACCTCGATATATCGAGGTATTTTCGTTGAAAATAGAATTCTCAATTTTTTTTTTTAATCTTTAAAATATATATGGTTGTGTAAATTTCCGCTTAACTAATTCAAACAATCAGATTTTGTTGTTGTTTAACAATCTGTTGATTCCCAAAGGGAATTACACTTTCATAGCAAAGTTACATCTTTTTATGCTGTTTAATGTCAAATGTTTTGGCTGTTTTTTTTATGATTTTTCACTTATACATATTTTTTTTTTTTTAGATTTGACACCTGCAACTATCAAAAGTTGCATAGCTGCATATATGCAACCTCGATATATCAACCTAAATAAGACCTCGAGGCACAAACACCTCGATATATCGAGGTATTTTCGTTGAAAATGGAATTCTCAATTTTTTTTTTAATCTTTAAAATATATATGGTTGTGTAAATTTCCGCTTAACTAATTCAAACAATCAGATTTTGTTGTTGTTTAACAATCTGTTGATTCCCAAAGGCAATTACACTTTCATAGCAAAGTTACATCTTTTTATGCTGTTTAATGTCAAATGTTTTGGCTGTTTTTTTATGATTTTTCACTTATACATATTTTTTTTTTTTTTAGATTTGACACCTGCAACTATCAAAAGTTGCATAGCTGCATATATGCAACCTCGATATATCAACCTAAATAAGACCTCGAGGCACAAACACCTCGATATATCGAGGTATTTTCGTTGAAAATGGAATTCTCAATTTTTTTTTTAATCTTTAAAATATATATGGTTGTGTAAATTTCCGCTTAACTAATTCAAACAATCAGATTTTGTTGTTGTTTAACAATCTGTTGATTCCCAAAGGGAATTACACTTTCATAGCAAAGTTACATCTTTTTATGCTGTTTAATGTCAAATGTTTTGGCTGTTTTTTTTTATGATTTTTCACTTATACATATTTTTTTTTTTTTAGATTTGACACCTGCAACTATCAAAAGTTGCATAGCTGCATATATGCAACCTCGATATATCAACCTAAATAAGACCTCGAGGCACAAACACCTCGATATATCGAGGTATTTTCGTTGAAAATGGAATTCTCAATTTTTTTTTTAATCTTTAAAATATATATGGTTGTGTAAATTTCCGCTTAACTAATTCAAACAATCAGATTTTGTTGTTGTTTAACAATCTGTTGATTCCCAAAGGGAATTACACTTTCATAGCAAAGTTACATCTTTTTATGCTGTTTAATGTCAAATGTTTTGGCTGTTTTTTTTTATGATTTTTCACTTATACATATTTTTTTTTTTTAGATTTGACACCTGCAACTATCAAAGTTTCATAGCTGCATACATCCAATCTCGATAGCCCATATCGACCTCGGTAAGACCTCGAGACGTAAAGACCTCGATATATTTGGAACTTTTCATAGAAAATTGAATTCCCAATTTTTTCTAATGTTTAAAATGTATATGTTTGTGTAAATTTCCGCTTAACCAATTCAAACAATCAGATTTCTGCTGTGGTTTAACAATCTTTTGATTCTCAAAGGCTTTTACACCTTCATAGCAAAGTTACATCTTCTGAAGCTGTTTATGTTAAATATTTTTCGCTGTTTTTTTTATGATCTTTCAACCATATATCGAGGTCTTAGTAAAATCAAACATAATTCGTAGATTTGTCTGAATTGCTAACCGAGGTTTTACAGAGGAAGTAGTCATGGGGTAAAAGGGGTTATGTATTGGTGAGAAAGTTCAGGATTTTTCAGAAAACAAACACTAAAATTTGGTTTTAAGCAAATTTAAAATCTGCTAGACTTTGTCGAACTTGCTTGCTATTACAAGATATTTCAGGATCCCCGAATACGACACTTGCCTCCATCTTCACCTCTATTTTCCCTCTTGTGTTCTTGAGCCTCACTATAAGCCTCCGTAATTCTGATTCTAGACCTCTGAATGTGGTTTGCACAAAGTGACTAAGTGAGCAATATACTGGCTAAAGTTAACCAATTAACGTGTATTGCCTTGTTAAAAGATGCTTGGGGAGTGAAACAGACTGTAGACCGTGACGCTACACCAAATCACCCAATGCCTTTAAAAACAGTTTGATATGGCGTCAATAGATGTCTTTAGAAACATATCAACCCATGTTCTTCAGATCAGCTTTCTCCCGTTATCCCAACAAATTTTTACCTTTACGTTATACACAAGGCCTTATCCAGGGGGGACTAGGTTTGAACCCCCCCCCCCCCCGCAAAGTTAGTATGACTCGTAAAAACGTAACAAAAATGAATATAAACAAATTTATGTTGCGTTCTTTAAAGTTCCCCTCCCCCCAAAAAAAAACATCCTTTTGTACCCCCCCCCTCCCCATCCTCCGAAAAAAATCCCGGATACAGCCCTAGTTATACATTATTTATTTTACTGTTTACTTGATTTTAACCTAAAAAAGTAAAGTGTAGATCAAGGGCGTATCCAGGATTTTTGTCCAGGGGGGTATTTTTTTGGATTTTCATCCCAGATTTTGACATTACTTTACTATTAAAACAATTATAAAGAAAATGAGACGCTAGTTACAAAAGCTGTAGCTTATACTTTCAATACAGTGGAACAGTGCTACAATTGCTTATATCTGGAAACGTTCTGCTTAACACAGCATATTTACTGAAAACACCAGTTTTGACATTATTCTTGTATTACGACACCAAGAACAGGGAGAAAAAGAAGGAACTTTTGGTATCAGAAATTCTGAATGCGCAAAGGAGAAATGTCTTCCTTTTTTAACTGAGGATAAAACTCGGAAAGATATAGAACTGAAATATCGCA
Organism: Artemia sp. Qi Xiang Cuo; assembly: GCF_049724085.1. Taxonomy (NCBI): domain Eukaryota; kingdom Metazoa; phylum Arthropoda; class Branchiopoda; order Anostraca; family Artemiidae; genus Artemia; species Artemia sp. Qi Xiang Cuo. Next base: position 13,628,821 of record NC_142801.1, read on the forward strand.
AAAGCGGAAAATAATTTGTACAAAGCTTTGCGGTTATATTCATCTCAATTTCTAACATCTCTGGAGTAACAAACACAAGATCATATCCAGGCGGGGTTAGGATGCTTCTAAAAAAATATCCTGAATACGGCCCTGAACGAACCTGAATCTTCACCTTGGAATCATAAATCCACCGAGAACGAATGCATTACTGACGAGAACATTTAACGAGAGCAAGAACATTGCATTTTTATTAATTGGAACATAAAAATTGAAGAACAAGAAAAATTGAACAAGAACAAGAACTTTAGGATGCGCATAAAGTTCCAGGCCATAATGCCGTAGAGGGTCGTAATTAAAAAAAAATAATAATAACCACAGCAACATAACTCTGAACTCGTATACAGACGAATACCTTTAGTTTTTATACGATTCAGAAGGCAGAGCGGCAAAAAATTTTGAGAATGAGAAGGCACAAAATTTCGAATTTAATCCCTTAAAAAAGCACATCCGGTCATAAGATCATAGTCCTGGACACAAATATAAAGGATGCGGGGGCTGGACTTTATAGTACAGAGTTGAAGTGCAGATCTCCGTTTCATGGCCCTTCAGCATGGAAGGGTAATGCGGGCTGGGGCCAGCCATCCTATGCTTTCGTGCACTTTTTGTGTAAAATATAGACGAAGCCCTTTAGTTGATGCACGAATGAGAAGGCATAGTGGTACAAAATTCCAGATTCAATCCCTTACAAAAACAAACCTAGACACAACAACATAACTCTAAACTTAAATATAGACGGATACCTTTAGTTTTTATACGATTGAGAAGGCACAGTGGTAGAACCTACTCCCGCTGTTATATTTCCGACACAAGAAACTATGTACTGCCGTCTCGTGTATATTTGCAGAGATTGATGAATCTACACCAATTTCTATCCTATTCAAAACATCAGCATGAATGATCAAAGGCAATCATTTTCAAATCAGTCTTTTGTCCAGCCTGTGACTTTTATTTTCTATTCAAGGGCTCTCTATGGTAAGGGGGTTTTCACTCAATGAAAAATGGTACCCGGGAGGGGAATTTAGTCTAAGTTTCTTTATTCGCAAACAGAAAAACAATTTTTACAAAATGCAAACGCTGCACATATGAAAAAAACTAACATTTTTGTTACCGTGCAACATAAGGTACTAACCAGTTTCAACTGTTTTAGTACAATAATAACTAATAAAAAAAGGAACAAAAACGCCAAAAAACAAATCAAACTCTTTCAACAATATCATTTCCATCACACACCTATACTCCAACCACCCTACAACCCCAGCTCCCTTCCTCAAAGCCACCACACCAACCTCTCTCAAGACCACTTCGCGACCCTGCAATTCTTCCTACATACTGCCCCCTATCATAACAAACTATTGAAGACAACATTCAAAATAGCCCCCTTACCCGCTTCCTGCTAATGTACATGGTACTTAAGAAGGCCCTTTATTTAAATCTTTATCTAAGAAAAATTTGAATCTTGCGCTGGTGATTGATGCCTTAAAATCATGGTTGCAGCTGTAGCTGCAACCTAGTAAAGAGCAAACAACAGCCCAGAGTAGCCAAAAGTTAAAAAGCGCACTTAGAACTTTATTTCCGTTCGTATTAAAAATAAAAGTTTATTGCGAAAATAAATGAATGGTAATTTTGAAAAAAAGTCTGAAACCCCTTGAAAATGGCGTCAGATCAAAATGAAAAGTGTACCATTTGAATCAGCATAGTTGAAAAGCTTATACAGGGAAATTAGTCCCCAGCCTTGAACAGCAAGGAAAATCACTTTTTTGCATGGCACTGATCTAGCACTTTTTAGCACTGATCTGTCTCCCGCTTTTTTTTTCCATGGCTAGAGGTTTACCAGAACATCATAGATAGATGCTTAATAGCTCATTCAAAAGCTATTTTTCACATATACGTGCTTTTCATAAATTCCACCCTGTGCAAGTGCCATATGACACAAAAATGGCACATTCTGTGCCATTTCTCAAGGGGCGGGGCTAGCGGGCTACAAAAAACAGATGTTTCATAGCTCACATAAAAGCAATTTTTTGTATTTACATTTTCTTTATAAGTTCCACCAACTGCAAGTTCTAAATTGCACTACTTATACCATGTCTCAAGTGGAAGAGCTAGGGGCTAGTGGGCTGCCAGAACTTCTTAGAGAGATGTATAATGGCTTTTTTGAATACTATTGCTCATATCTATGAGTTTTTATCAGTTTTCCCATCTACAACTGCCAAATAGCACAAAAAACGGCACCTCTTGTGACACTTCTTAAGTGGAAATGCTTCGAAGTATAAAACGGCTTTTACAATGGTAACAATTATGGTCCCAAACCCTTACCTGGAGATTTCCAAGAACCCCTCCCGTATACTCTTCAAGTGCCACATGGCACTAAAATTGGCACTTTTCGTGCCATTTCTTAAGGGTTGGGGCTATCGGATTACCAGAACATCGTAGACCGATATTTAATAGCTAATATCACTCACGTCTAAGATCTTCCTATAAATTCTACCATCTGCAAGTGCCAAAGGATGCAAGTGCCACCACATGCACTTTTGGTGGCATGTCTAAAGTGCAAAAGCTGGAGCCCGTGGGCGACGAAAACTTTTTAGAGAGGCGTTTAAGGGCTCATTTTAAATGAGCCTACGTGATTTTATCAATTCTACCATCCGTAAGTGCGATATAGCACAAAAAAACACTTTTGATGCCACTTCTTAAGTGGAAAAACTTGAAAGCATAAAACTGTACCATCGTAATAATTATGCTCCAAAACCCTGGAGGTTTGCCCTCCCCTCCCATCTCGATTAATAAGTTTCATAAGCCGTTTTCTCACCAGGAAGCTACTGCAACATTAGCAGGTTACTACACCATCGTAGAGAGATGTTTGATTGCTCATTCAAAAGCTATTGCTCATATCTCCTAGGTTTTTAAAAATTCTACCAATTATTAGATTTCAATGTTAGCTAGTTCCTTGGTAGAAATTGCAATGAAATTTTTGTCTTTAGCGCGGACAGCAGACATGAGTTTGAGTTTTAGTGAGAATGGTCTTAAGAGAAAGAAATTCACTGAATGACAAATAGTTGGATTATGAAATTCTTGATGACTATTCCTTGATGTGCCACCCTCCCCTTCCTCCTGTTCTCAAAAGTTCAACTTTATAAAACATATTTTAATGCTATCATTCTTTATAATAGAAACTCATTTTAACCCAGTGTTTCAGTTTCATAATTTTTTTAATACCCAGTGATAGTATTCTCTAAGAGGTATTATCTTGATAGATTGTTTTAATCATGGTTGCAGCGGTAGCTGCAAGCTAGTAAAGAGCGAACCATAGCCCATAGTAACCGACAGTTAAAAAATGTGTTTTGACAAAAAATACCCAGTCAAAAAATTGCCATGTAACACCGATTTAGCAATGGTAACTATTATTTCAGTTTGTCTTAAAAGTAAAAGTTTATTGCGAAAAGAAATTTATGGTGTTTTTACAAAAAAGCCTGAAACCCCTCGAAAATGGTGTCAAATCAAAATAAAAACTGTACCATTGGAATCAGCTTGGTTGGAATCCCTTATATCGAAAATTACAGTCCCCCTCCTTGAACAACGAGGAAAATCACTTTTTTGCATCGGTAGCACTGATCTGTCTCCCGTTTTTTTTTTTTTTTTTTTTTTTTTTTTTTTTTTTTTTTGTAGCAGGGCTAGGGGATGACCAGAACATCAAAGAGAAGTATGTAATAGCTCATTGGAACGAATATTAAATTTTCTAGGGCCCTTTTTAAGTGACCAAAAAGATTGGAGGGCAACTAGCCCCCCCCCCTAAAGGTTCCCTCCAAAGTCATCAAGTGACAATTTTGAGATAGCCATTTTGTTCAACATAGTTTAAAGGTCAAATATCTTTGATTTTGGTGATGATATGACCCTCCATAGTCCCTGGAGAAAGGGATGTAAGCCGTATTGGTATCGAACGCATTTGTATCACGCGTATCGGTATGAGCGTATTGTTATTGGGCGTATTGGTATCGCAGGTATATCTAGACAGATTTTTAATAGGTTTTATAAAATATATTTCTCATATCTACGTCCAGTGGCATAATTTTGTCAAAATCCTAGGGGGGGGGGGGGGGCCAAAGTTGGAGCCAATTTCCCAAATCAAGTGAAAATGAGAGTGATAACTAAAAAAAGAGCCATATATTACCAGAGAGGTAAAGATATACTAAAGAAAACTGACCTGTTTCTCTGGATACTTGAATTATGCAGGCTTATCTTAGTTTTGACAAGATTGTTTTTGTAGATACTAAATTTCTGTTGGGAGCAAAAGGAGGTGGGGGGGAGGGGGTAAACTTGGATCTAGAGGACGCAGTTTCCCCCTCCCCACCCTGCCCCATAACAAATTACGCCCCTTTCTACGTCTTTCCTATAAATTCCACCATCAGCAAGTTCCAAATGGCATTAAAAACGGCCTTTTTGGTGCCATGTCTTAAGCGGAAAAGCTGAAGCTAGTGGGCTACCAGTACTTTTTAGATTGACGTTTAATGGCTCATTTGAAAGCTATTTTTCATATCTACGTGATGTTTATCAATTCTACCATCCGTAGGTGTAAGCACTCCGCAAGCATTAAAATAACACTTTTGATATTACTTCTTAAGTAAAAAAGTTTGAAAGTATAAAGCAATATCATCATCGTAATAATTATAGTCTAAAACCCTTAACCGGAGGTTTTCAAGAGCACCTCCCGTATGTTTCTCCTCCAAGCCCCCTTAAAAATCTACGCAATTAAGGTACAACCACTAATATTTCAAATTGGATAACTAGAGGTCTGGTTCTGTGGGTAAAGCATTCTATTTCGAATTAGTGGCTTGCGTTTGACTTTGTTCTTTTAATCATTCTCAGATAATTTCACTGTTTTTGTAAATGTGACGCGCTCATTTTCTAACGCATGTCCCAGGAAGGTATTTGGTCAAGCATTTGGATTCAAAAGAGAATAGAGGTCATCCAGCCCATGGTTTGCAACGACATTCTGAGTAGATCACTAAATCTAAACCCCTACGAGTGGCGTAATTTTGTCAAAATCCTGTGGGTCGGGGTCAATGTTGGAGGCAATTCTCCAAAGTCATGTGAAAATGAAAGAGAAAAGTAAAGTTGTGCTGTTGTGAGTTCCAAAGTAGGTCCATGGAGAAACTCCACGGTCCAAAGGCAGATCAATGTGGGAAATGGACATTGCTCTCGCAGATGTACATACAGGGCTTATTTCTTGGAGAGGTGGCCAAAATTACAAAGAGAGGTGAGCAGAACTTAGGATCGAAAGCGTCAAAATGGACGAGTAATATAGAAAAATTAAAACATTGTTAAATAACTGTAAATCCATCGAGAATTAGGAAAAGGGGGCTTGGGCTTGAAGCTCCTCTCTTCTTTAAAGCCCCCCTCCCTATAACCCAACATAAATCATTAAATATAACATAAAGCTGAGTTTTGACAGAGGACTGTAAGTTGAACCTACCTCATTTCTGATCATTAACCATCCCACAGAAAAGTTATAGCAACATCCAGGTCTCCAGGACAACACATATTTCAAATCGGTAAAATGAGTTCACGATCTAAAATAAAATGAGGCTCCTCCTCCAGTTTCTTCAATAAATGAAAATTTAGTGGTGGGAGGCTAATATATATTTTTCAATATCTAGGAGGGGGCAAATTTGTCGTTTTGTTTCAATTTTTCAATGACAAAAGAGGCAATTTTCATGAAAATACACAAAAGAAGATAATTTTCAAAATTCTTGAAGGAAAGCGTAATATAAGGGGAGGCACAGGGCCTACCATAAAGCTACCTCCCCCCCCCCCCTTTAAAAACCAGATTCCAAACAAATTATCTTGTACGAGTCTAATATCAGTTGATTTACAATTTTGGTTAAATTGTAGGTTCACTAGTATTTCCTGTTATCAGCAATGGATTTAAGCCTTTATCCCCCGCCAGAAAATACCCCCGTGGAAACTACCCCCTCCCTTTCCAGTAGAAAATATTCCTGCGGGATATCCACCGGAAAATACCCCTCCCCCGGAAAATACCCACCCATGGAAAATACATCCCCACTGAAAGGAAATCATCCCCAAAAATTTTCTCCCCACCGAAAATTCCCAAAGACAATCCCACCCCCTGAAGAAAACTTCCCCGTGAAAAATATCCGTATGTTTCCCAATAACAAATACTATCTGTAAGTAAAAAATTTAAAAAGGCACTTAAACTTCTACAATGGAGTTCTCTGACTGTTTTTGATAGTGTTATTTATTTAGAACTTAAAAATATTTCGGCTAGTTAGGGAAGTAGGAAATTTTTGTTTGGGGGTATTTTATCGGGGGGGGGGGGGTGTGAGAAACTTGATGAAACGCATTAGGAATTTGAAATTGATATTTACTTCTTTATTATTTCTGGGAATATTTCTGGTTTACGCTGTTATTATGAAAGTAAAGAGTAATATTAAACCCCAAAATGAACAGAATTTATTCCGTATAGGAAAGGGACTTCCCCTTCCTCATCTACACCTCCACCTCATGGCAACAGAAACTTTGGAGGGTGCTCATTAGATCAGAGATTGAGAGTTCCAGTCCTTTTTTATAAGTCGATAGTGATTGGAGACCAACCAGCCGCGGGGGAGGGGTTATTTTCATAGAGGGGATTTTCCGTAGGGATATTTTCTGGGTGTATTGTCCTGGGGGGGGGTATTTTCCATGGGGGCATTTTGCACGGAGTGTATTTTCCAGGGGGTGTTTTCCGGGGGGGGGGGGGGTAAACGCTGGCTACCATCAGCAATTATAGCCACAGAGGAATAACGTAACAAAGATTAGCGTTTTGTTTGTGTTATTTAATTTTTTTATGAAGTTGTCTTATTGCTAAGAAGAGCGACGTGAAAACATATTTCTGGGGTTAAAATTTCTAATTTTGTTTGTTTATTTCCCAGAGTAAAGACAGACGAAACAACACTGCAGAGTACAAAAAAAGAAGAAATTTAATTCAACTACAAATCAATGAACAAATCAAATATTTCAACACACAAATCAAAAAAAGTATCTAAATTTTTTGAGTATTTAAACAATTCAAAATGTTTTGACGCACAAAATTTTAGGTTTTAAGACTTTATGGGAGAATTTATAGTACCTTAGAAGTTTTTCTGGGGGGGGGGGAGGGATAAAAACATTTTTCTTCAGTCCTCATAAAAGTGAACGTACTAGATTTTATTATGCCTGTCGTACAACAGACCCTTCAGCTAGTATTCAAATAAAATTTTAGAACAGAGATATCACGGCCGCATCGAGGATTTTTTTTTGGGGGGAGGGGGTTACCAAAGGATTTTTTTCGGGATTTTACAAAAAAAAATAAAAAAACGCATCAAAAATTTGTTTATATTCATTTTTGTTACGTTTTTAAAATGTCAGACCAGCATTTCGGGGGTGGGGTTCAAACCCCTCTAGATACGGCCTTGAGAGGTATGAAATCCCATAAACAAATAAAATCTTCAAATGTCACTGTATATAATTGGGAAATAAGTATCTTCTTTTCTTAATCCATCTTTTCACAAGGAAGCTAATAAGGACTCTGCGTCCCCTCGTTGCATTATTAGCCTACTGAATGGGCTGCCAATGAAGCCCAATATCATCCTCCAGTCAATAAAAGCGGGTACGACCTGTCTAACACTGATACGTAGCTTTTGCATTGAGGCGACAAAAGACATTGTTCTGCTAAGAAGTAAACCTATTAAATTCGTTTGCAAGCTCAATAGAATTCGACAGGGCTTCGTGACTTATATGTTGGGGACATTGAAGACCCAGTCATTGGAACAATCAAACAATCCCTCGGGAAACTTAGTAATTACAAAAATTTGTCAAACGTGAAGAGAGGCTTTATCAAGACTCATGACTTTTTCAAAGAGGACGGTTTGGGCAAAGAATAAACCAATTAGGTTTTCAGAGTTGGTTTAGACGTGATTACTTTTTGCAGGAATTTTGCAATGAAAGAAAGCTGATTCACAGAGTGATAGACAGTTTACTTTTAAATATCAAAATTGCTAAATTTTACACACAATTCTTTCGCTAAGTTTTTGGCTAAAATTTGATAAAAAAAAAAGAAAAAAAAACGAACAACAACTGACAAACGGGATGTGTGTTCATTTCATTGGCTCAAAATTTTGCATAGCAACAATAGGCAAATTCAAAAATGTATAATGTCGGTTTTTTTATTTGGCTTATCTTCCTGATATATGCTTCCGAAGCAATACGATTCGCTAAAAACATTTGGCAATGGACGTCACAAAAATAAATAAATGCAATGCAAGCAAACTTTTTAACGCAAAGGTATAAGGCCGTACAGGGTCACAATGTTTCCTTCTCTCTATCTCTCTGAAAGTTAATGCACAGAGAAATAGAGAGCTTACTTTTAAAATAAAAAAACACAAGGGGTCAAAAACCTTTCGCTCTTTTTACTGGCAAAATTTTTTTTTCAAAAAACAATAATAGATGTTGGTGCATGATCAGTGCCATAGCAAGCATGGCTTAAGGAATAGGGGGAGGGGGAGAGTGAAGTTGCAAGCAAAGAATGCCTATGTCCACGACAATGGATGTAAAACTCTTCTGCGTGAACTAAAGATGACGTGATATTGCTGTAAAATTACATTTACTGCTGCTTCTTGTTGCTTACATTTAAAATATTTAAAACTTGAAATATTTAAAGATTAAATCAACAAGTATGAGTCCAGTTTACTTTTGTATCAAGTAAGTAGGTTTTGTCATTCAAAAACAGCTAACTCCATATAATTAATCACGGTAAGATTTGTCACCAGTAAGTTATGACAAATTGAATTTATCTATGTTGTTTCTAAACCCAATTTTCAGCATCGTTCTTGTCGCGCTGATTCCCAAAAAACACTATGTAAATACAGCTAATCCATCCATCTGTCGTTACTAGCTAGCGATCCGTGTCTGAAAGCCAGCGTAGCTAATGGCAATGTTTTTCTAACGGGTTTAGAAACCTGGAATCAATTGCCATCATTGAAATACTTGCCATGTTTCGGCTGAGTGATTCTCTGCATTGATAAAAGCACGACATATTAAGCGCTATTTAATTCGAAAGCAATGACCCAGGAATTCATTACCAGGCTTTGAACCAATAGCAAGGAAGACTCAGTATCAGACGTTGGGCTTGGTTTCTCATGTGGAAAAAGTCAGCTGGTCCCAGGGAGTGTGCAACAAAGAGGAGTAATGATTCTCTAAACTGTGACTTGGATTGGACGCAGAACATCCATGAGTAAATTGCAGATAACTTTATTGAGATTTAGATTAAGTATTTAGGGAGAATCTGGAAATCTTAAGTCCTAGTGTCTGGCAGGATCTAGGTCTTAGAACCTAGGGGCTAGGTCTTAGTGTCTGGCAGGGGATATATTCAGGTGAAAGGAACGTGTTTGGAGATGTAATGTGACCAATATTACCAGAGACACCATTAGCATCATGGCTTTTTGTGCAAATAACGTTAATAAGGTTAATACGTTGACTGTCATGACAATTTTCCGAATTTTGGCCTTAAAAGCCCCTCTAGAAAACCTATATTTTGATTTTGAACAATTTTTTGTAATTATATTTATTTTCACTTATTAATGAATTTTCGGTTCATGTAAGCCAGTATTGATTTTTTGTTTTCTTCCTTGAAGCCATATTCATATTAGCACTGATTTGCTACGAGTTTATTTTTAGCTGCACGAATATTAGCTGCACGAATATAAACGTTAGCCACTGATCAAGGTAGTGTTTCCCAAAAAGTATTCAAGACATTTGTTATCAAACTCATTAGAACGAGAAACAATCGTAGCCTACAGTAGGCAAGCGAACTAAATATTAATTTTTAATTTATTATTCTGGAGCTTCAAGGTAAAATATGTAACTCCGGGTCTGGTCTTTCATCCCCCCGGAAAATACTGCCCCCCCCCCCCGCGGCTGGTTGGTCTCCAATCACTTTTGACATATAGAAAAGGACTAGAAGTCTCAATATAATCACCCTCCGAATTTTCTGCGACCATGAGGTGGATGTAGGGATGAGGAAGGGGCAGTCCTCTTCCTGTAAGGAATAAGTTCTGCTAATTTTGGGGTATAATGTGTCTCTTTACCTTCATAATAACAGAGTAGACAAGAAATATTCCCGGTTATCAAGATGGATTAAATATCAATTCCGCATTTGTATTTGGTTTTAAAAAATGTTGGTACCACCCCCCCCCGCCACCACCAAAAAATAAACCCCAAAACACAAGTCCTGGATACGACCCTGGGGATTATATTTCAATTTCTACCTCCATCTTCTCCTGGTCTCTCCTTTAGAACTAATTCTGTATTTATCTGAAAGCTCGATGAGAGTTGGGATGTTTTGGCATGAAAACGCACCCTTTGAGGCATCTTCCGCCCTCCCTAACTAACCAACATATTTTTAAAGTCTCTACAAATTTCACTGTCTTGGGTAAATTCCCTGTTGTTTTACAATTCCAAACCCTTGCGTATAAGGTCTTTAAGCCTCTACAATGGGGTTCTATGATTGTTTTGTAGTTACACAACAACAGCCTGTTTCTATGTGAGGCTTCAGATAGTAAAACTTACAAAATTAGCTTCAATAATTCATGAAAAAGAAGTAAAAAGGAAACAGGTAACTCTTAAAAATCCAACATATCAATCAACAATTCTTTCAGCAAATGTCAGTGCTTGGTGCGATAAAGTAGCAAGGCTTTTTGATGAACAGATAAGAAAATGATAACAATTTGGGTAAGACTGTCGCCAGGAAGTTTCAAGCAATTCCCTTGGGTTTGTCACCCCCTGCCCAAGAAATCCCCTGAAATCGAGTACTACTGATAAAAAGGGCAAATTGACCATAATTGCTTTTTTTTAGATTCTACAGATAGTAGGCTAAGTAGATGAATCTGATATGATATGAATGATTTCATTCAGTGAATAAACCCGTACAGAGTATTTCAGTCTTTAATCTACAAAATATATCATAAAATATCAAAAACTGAGAAACAGAATCGAAATATTAAACACAACCCATAAATATGGAAAAGGAAAAACAATAACTTGACAACAATTATTAGCACTTAATAGTAATTAAATGAAGGAAAAAAAAAATTTACAATATCTAGTCTCTTTGTTCGGTTCAAGTATTCCAAAACGGCATACCGAGCCTCTTATGAATCTGATATGTTTGAAAAGAAACTACATTAAAATTAAAAATAAACGTGGATGGTAGCTCAATATTTTCCAGAAATTTTAGTATTGTGAAAAAAGTAGGGCTGGAAAAACTAGGAAACTCTCTACGTGAGGAGGACTGTCATAACCTAAATAAGAGGCTTTCATAAAGGGACTGCTCAGCAGGTTTATGTCATTTTGAAGACAGTCCCAACAGGGATGTGTTCAAAAATTTATTTAAGGAGGGTATATTTTCATGGAGGGAGAGAAGTGGGATAAATTTGCCTAATAAAGCAAACGTAAAACGTAATTTTACGTATGAAGCAAAACGCAAAACGTATTTTATCCCACGTTTTAACGTGGGATAAAATTGCTTAATAAAGGTGAAAAGTATGAAGTTTATAGAAAGTTGTGAGGAAAATTTCAAAATCTCGATTTTTGATGGCTTCAAACTTTAGGTCTCGCTCCCCTAGGTAAACATCTATGAACTGGAGGTAAGTCGAAGGTCCATGATACACTATTATGCTTATTTGCACAGTAACAGTAGGTCAAGGGCAGCTAACAAAAATATTTTTACGAAGAAACTGCAGTGAAAAACGTGAATATTATGACTGAAAATTCAATTTTGATGTTTCATACCCTTTACGAGAAATGTTTTAATAGGTGGAAGTTTTCCACACTTAGTGAGCTCTTGATTTGATATTAAATACGAAAATAAACATAACAGTATATTTTTCGAACTTAAGTAAAAAGCAAGGCTAAAACGTAATCAGACATAAATTATAGTGTATATATGAGAGGAACTGCCATCTATTAGACGTCCAACACAATGTACAAAAATTTAGAACTGCAGAAACACAACAAAGTATTTTTTTATTATATTTTAAGTTTAAAAAGCTTTTTCCAAAAAAGAAGTTTTTAAACAAAAGCAAAACACTAGGCTACACTGAACGAAAGATGAAGATAAATAAAGTGAAATAATTTTTCAAGCGTAAAACTACCATAAATAGCCATCAATCAATAAATTAAACTAAAAGAAACAGAAATTCAATAAATAACCGAACCAACTCAAAATAAGCAGAAACAAATTGGAGTAGGGCTGACGCCTTCTATAGACCTGAAAATAATTTGCTCTTTTGAAGTAACAGTATTAGCACTAATACTACTAGCAGTAGCAGTATGCACACATTTTAAAGTTTAGCGTAAAAAGCGAAATGTTGAGGAGGGGGCAGCCACTTTCATATACGAAATATTTTTTGTTCGCTTTAGGTTTTGATGTCGCTCCTTACTTTGACTGATTTTTCTTATTTAATTCTTTCTGAAACCGTGCTATGCTGATAGGTGATTGGGTTGATAAAATTTGTATGCAGTGATTCCGTAATTAGTTTACTTGCTTAATGCTATTTAACAGAACAGCTCAATTGAAATTTGAACAAAAACCGCAAGAGACTGACATATTGATGCTCAACTTAACATATTGCTATTTTTACTGGGTTTTTAGTGGAGTAAGTTTGTTTTTCCTTTGTATAGTTCAGGACACGAATTCTCTTTTACTATAGAAGATTTTAATTTCAGGGGAGAATTATCTATCCCTTATTGCCGTCCCTGTCATAGTTGAAAAAACCCTATGTCCTCAATAAATCAATGAAAAAGGATAATATATTTATTCAGCGTATAGGTATTCCATTTTTGGTTCTAGGTGTTAACCCCTCCAGAAAATATCCCCCCGCATAAAATAGCCCCCCTGGGAAAAAAACAGAAATACCCCCCCCCCCCTATCGGGAAATACCCTCAGTGGAAAATATTCTCAAATTTTTAATTATTCCCAAAATTTTGGGAATAATTTCTTTTCAGCGGAGATCAAATTGTTGGTAAGAATGTTATCCATATATTTTACTTAGCAATTCTCAACTAAACTGAAGAAAAACCTAAATAAAATTCTCTTATTTGGAAAATTCTATTTTCCGGGGGGAAGGGGGGTGTTTTTCAGGAGGAGGGGAGTATTTTCCGTGTGGTGTATTTCCAGGGGAGAGTTTTCCGGGGGCAATTTTCCGCAGGGGGGGTTCTTTCCCGGGGGGTAAACGCCGGCCACCAACATTTTTGTACTGAATTGATCTCTTACGGTTGTTACGGTCCTATCAAGCTTTGGACATATTTTGATATAAATAAAATTTCCCAAAATCACCGAAAGATACGTAGGCAAGATATAAGCCTGGAGGTGACATGCATTTAGGAGTAAGACACAACTTCATAAAATGAGAATTATGCTTATTATATTATACAGGTCGTTTAATAGACGTGGAAATTTTGTGGTGGATTTGATTCTACCTTTGTCCTTTGTTATATCCCTATAACACTTACTATAAGCAACCCAGTGTTAGAATAAGATCTTCCATTCTCTGCACTCACGAGATGTTTGTATTGTTGGGGACAAGTTATCCCAAGAGTTTGAAAAATACCTTCCCTTTTCTATCTTAGTTTAAAAAAAGGCAAATACCCTTGCGCCGCACCCCTGTATTTTAGGGTATGGTACCACTGACGTTTCATAGGTATTATTGATGGAATCTCACACTTTTTACTAACGGGTATATTACATACTTGGCAGAATTATGTAAATTGAGACCCCCCCCCCCCGAAATGTTTGTCCAAGTTGTAAGAAACTAAAAAAACGAATATAAGCAAATTTTTGGCATGTTTTGTTAAGTTCCTTTTGTACCCCCCCCTCCCCTCCAATCCAAATAAATATTGAGCAGGCCCTTGAAATGTCAACACAGCTAAACCTAGAAAAGTTGCATAAAAACCTCGACAACGTTGATTCATTGTGCTTGCCATTTTTTCGTTAACCGTTCCAAATAATTGTTTTTAATTTTTTTTCAAAAACGACACAAAAACCGTGTTCTTTAGCGATTTTATCCTAAGAAATTCAAAATTTAGAAAGGGTAAAAACTGTGGGGTACCCCCTCCCCCCATTTTTGCGCCTGCTCATCAGATTATCTTCTTCTTTGTTTGTTTTTACAGCAACTAACCAATTAACCAGCATTTCCCTGCGAAATGTTAGCAGCTATCTATTCGGTTTATCAAATTAGGTCCATCAATTTTTTTTTGGCTTTAGATTTGAACATCATTACGCAGACATCCGTCTTTTTATAGCCTTCTCAAAAGCCATAATTTTCTTCATTAAATTACTCTCTTAATCTAGGTGCTAAACAAGAACTATTTTCAAAACACCTTGCATAATTAAGAATTAATTATATGATAACGATCAAATCGTTCCATTGTATATATGGTGGTCACGCACAGAGCTAATGGCGTATTATAAATACACTTTATTGTACCATTATAATCTAGCTTTTATTGAAGGCTTATAACCATACTGGAATCTAACCTTTACTACTTTTGGATCATATTTATTCACATGGACATATCATTTCAAATAATTTTTAGATTGAAGTTCTTTTTCTATGTCATATAATGGAAAAGAAAGTTTTTTCGATACTGGTGCATTATAACGACACTTATAAAGAAGTCAACTTTTGGTTAACGCTAATGAAATAAAATAAAATTGGATGTACATCTAATAATATAGAAACAAATTTGGGCTATATATTTGCACATTAGGGGGGGGGGGTATAAAGCAAAGCATATATTAAATATGTAACCTAACTTAGGTACCCCCCCCCTAAACCCCAAAAAACAACTGTTTAAATATCGTAAACGCAATGAAAACTACGCTTTGCATTCCATTTCTCAATAGCGGTCTCTTGAAAATAACTCGTCTGGCGGGTTTCGTCTCTCATTAGTATATAGAAGTGTTGTTATTATGCACCAGTACAGTTTTTTCTCCTCGCAACAATCCTACCATTTTTTCTCTGTTCTCGTTCAGTTCTTGCATACATATGGTGTCTTTTCTTGGTGTCCTTTCGACTGAAATAGTAATCTTGAATTTAAATATCTCTAGTTCTACACGAAAACGAGTGAAACACAACCAAAGCGAAAAGAAAGGTATCTTTGCTTTATCGTGTAGTTGTGCAATCAGAGTATGGTTACACCTTTAACAAATTGCAACAAATAGGATTTTTATACCACTCGGTAGAGAAAAATGAATTTATTAACAAATCCTAGATACGCATCGCTACTCCGAGGCAAAATCGATCACTTTTAGCAGTGGAGGCTTTCTAATTACTAAGGATACACCAAATATGGAAGAAAATTGGACTGTAGCCAGAACAACATCTCCATAATGGGAACCTAGATGTAAAAGTAGCCTATGACGACAACTCTGCTCATGTAAGAAACAAGATCTAAATACAGCCTGTGACCCTGGGCGCCCATCAAATTGCTGGAATTTGTCACAGGATTCTTGCAAGGAATTTGACACGGGATTCTTGCGTGCACATGGATAATACAAAGAATATATTCATTCCGAATAGGTTAACGCGGGAATTTTAAATGTATAAGTGTGGTCGGTATAATACACAAGTACCAAATGAAGAGTATAGTTAATAAAAAATATTTTATACTATCGGAAATATACATAAAGTCGATATTCATAATGCTGTATACATTTTAGGCAATGATACGGCAGCCGTTAGTCGTCCATGCCCCAGCCTCCAAGGTCCCCAATACCCCCCCCCTCCCCCAACTGTTTTGACACCCCCTATTTTTACTTTTTTTTAAGTTTAAGTTTTACTTTTTTTAATTTTAATTTTTCATATTTTTTTTAACATAGGAATTTTTTCAACTTTTTTTTACACTGCTTAGATCCACATAAATAAAGCATAAAACTAAAATTCACATGTTGTACTTTGGAAATACAAAATGAGAATGATGTAGATATGTTAGTCGTGACTTTTACTATTAGAAAAATAATATTTGTAGTAGCACTTTTCTTTTTTTTTCTGACTTGGAATTTGTAGGACTGAAAATTATTCAACTTTTTTTAATGTCTTAGACCGACATGAAACCAAGGCCGTATTCAGAAGGGGGTTACCCGGTTTGAACCCCCCACCCCGAAATGTTTTTTTGACTCGTAAAAACATAAGAAAAATGGACATAAACAAATTTTGTATGTTTTTTGAGTTTTTTTATGTAACCCCCACCCCCTAAAAAAAATTCGTAACCCCCTCCCCGAACAAAAATCATGGATGCGCTTCTGCATGAAACATACTTAAAACAAAAAAAAATTTAATATTTTCAAAATACAAAATGAGAGTGATAGTAGAATCTCCAGTCTGCTTTCAAAGACATCCCTAGGGACTACTCCTTTCTTCCATAGGTTCAAGAAGAATGTTTAACGGCGATTTCCTCTTTTGGTGACCAGGTGCCGTATTTTTAGGCGAAATTTACGCCGAGGCAAGATTTGGCACGATCAGGTGTCATAATTTTAAGCGAAATTCTCACCCCGCATAAGTACTTGGAACGTGGTCCGTATAATGCACAAGTTCCTAGCCTCTTGCACCTGTTTCTAGGCGATATTCCCGCCCAGGCAAGATTTGGCATGTGAGGGCAAGATTAGGCATGTCCAGGCAAGATTCGGCATGTCTAGCCAAGATTTCAAGGACAAATCTTGTTTCTAGGCAAAATCATGTCTAGACACACCCCCAGGTTGCTGAACTCCCCTGCCTTGTTACTAGGCAAATCATGTCTAGACACACCCTCAGGTGCTAAAAATCCCCAGCATTGTTTTTTTCTAGAAAAGAAAACATGTCTAGACACTTTCCCAGGTGGTTGAAACTACTGATCGAGGATCAGTTTATTTCTGGAAGTGGGACAGTCAACATCAAAAAATGTTTTAGACAAGCCCATTATGCTTGTATACTTTGGGTAGCTGGTCATCCTGCGAGAATTGTACTTTTGCTGATGAGTATAACGAAAAGTGTAAATTATGCAATCCGTGTAAATTGCATAGAGGATATGCAGTGCAAATTAAAGACTGTAATTCATGTCTTGAGGAGATTTGTGAGTCTCATAATAGAGGATTATTATGCTCCAATTGTCACTATGATAAATGTGATCAATGAGAAGACACTTATCCTGGCCTGATTGCGAAAACCCTAACTACTGGAACAATAAAAGAGTCAGGTTTTTACGACATCGTTGTGAAGATACTGGCTACTTTGATTAAAAACCTACAGACTTTTACTTGGCTGTTACAGAAAGTGATTGTTCATAGGAGAATTTTGTATTTGGCATTGCTTCAAATAAGCAAATTGAAACATGTAAATTTTGTCATATAAATCAGAGTAGTATTATTGACTTTACAAAGAGATTTAATAAAAATGAAGTTACCCTATATTTTAGAAAATGTGAGCCTAACTTTGCACGTCAAGACGAATACAAGTTGAATCCTGACGAGCTACCAGCACTTTTCGTTTCGGATGATTACCTATAAGTAGAAGAAGAAATCTAAAGGACACAATTTTTTGTACAAAAAATTTGATTAATAAAAAATTTACATAAAATTTTAAAGCATTTCCCTTTTAGGACACTGAAATTTATATTATAGAGGTAAGAAAGAGTACTTTCTACTAAAAAGTCATTCAAACGAGGATTGTCACCATCAATCTAAATAAATTCCGTGTAAATATGTCCACGACTTCGGAAACTAAAATATAATAGGGCATGAAAACCACAGCTTTTCGTTGATAAATCTTGTACCCACTTCCGATTTTGAATAATAGATTTTCCGCTCTGCTCAAGAATATTTTTAATATGAGGTGTGTAGAATGTATACGGCAAGCCAAGCGGATCGAAAAGTTATATATTCCTTCCTAGTCTTTACACTCGATGGACTGCTATTAACAATAATAAGGGTATTGTCAACTTGTTGAATATGCTCCAGGAAATCTGAAGGTATGCAATAGGATTTATATTTGGACATGTTAAATACTTCGATTATTTGTTCCGTGTTCATGGTGCCAAGTCTAATAAAACACTACCGTCAGGAGTAATTTCCCAATAGGTTTCAAATTGATTTAGCGAGATTAATGCAATGCTTTCCTTCAACGGTGTAGCAAAGGTACACTCTATCCGTCTATTTCCCGTCCGGACAATACTCATATCTTGAGTACCAGACAAATCTAATACAGTGATGCCATGCGTTTTCGCAAACATTTCTTCATTTATACCATTTTTGAACAATTGAGAATCTCGATCTAGGTATTGCATTGTTAATTCGTAGAGGGTCCTGTAGGATTTATCAAAGAATAAATTGTAGAGCGGAATTCTATTTACTTTACATACAAGCGATGAAAGTTCAAAAAGTTCAAGTTCATAAGGAGTTTCCTTTCGTGATACAACAGTACTAGCACTTCTTTCAAAGCTCTACGTTAATTTTAAAGAAATCTTATAATTGACGCATGACATATTAAAATTAGGACACTTGCCTGTAGCAAAATCGAGTTAATTTGTCATTGTATGAGGAACAACTAGTTTGATAGTGTTACCCCTGGCTCTTAATTTTTGAATTGCCAAAGCCAAAGAACTCATAACTTGTTGCTTTCGTACATGAAGTATTGCCGACGTGAGAGAGACTATTACATCGGGTGCAGCGTCCACTACTTAACGTATAATATAATTGAACAGCACGAGTTATAGTTTTACATCAATCTTTACATTAGGAGGTAACCATTGAGGTATATTCAATATCTCAAGATTTAGTTTCCAAACTAAATGTAACTCTTTAGTTGTCGCCTCTCTAATAATATTGGTAGTATCAGTATTTGTTTTATATTAATATCCAATACTCATACCCCTCAACTGCTTATAGGACATTGGTGTCATCAACATGAATTGTATATAACTTGCATAATTTGAAAGATTATTGCTAGTGCTCACCAAAGTTCCATTTATATAGACACTTATTTGTCGAAATATACTATGAAACGCAAAATTTTCTTAGTATAACCCCTCGGCGGCCCCTGGTTTTTCATTGTTCAATTTTTAAACAATGACATTTAAATCTATAAATGCCGAATTCAAATCAAAAAAGTAGTCTTCATTATAATAAATTTGAAAATGGACATTTTCAGAGAGCGGTTGTTGCGGGTAAAATTGTTCATAGTATCCATGTTTTACACTGACATCTACATTTTCAGCATTGAAAATATTTAGAAATGATGTGATTGAAGGGTGAGAATCCTTATGTGGTAGACATGCCATCTTAGGAAAAGAGATCCTTTTTGGATGTTTTTACTTTCTTTGATGCTTCACGCTTCCCAGCTGACTTGAGATTGATGAGTGATGAGGTCTTTCTCCTCCTTTTCAAACCTTTCCCCCGTTTTTTTCAGTCGCTCGCCGAGGGATCGTGTGCTCAACCTTAGATTTTGAGAAACACTTTCTTGAATATATTTCCCGGATCCCCAATCATATAATGTAGAGGACGCAAAATCCGCTCCAACCGGTGTAATATATTTTCTAGCCAAGGGTAGTGCAGAGCGAAAAAGCTTAGCAAACCAAATGCCGAGACCGTACCCGGACATTGACGAACGACCCCTATAATAGTCCATTCCATGTCCGAACTGGCGTGGTCCAAGATTTGCAACATAGCAATCAATATCAGGACATACAAATCGATTTCTATTAGCCATTTCACTGAATAGATCGAAAAAGACACGTAATCACGGCCAAAACTTTTGTTATTTCGAGGGGATCACCCAATTCGCTTCTTAATATTAACTGACAGAGCTCCAAATACGAAGTGTTGATGGGATTGTAGTGAAGATACTTTAAATTGTAGTGATGAATATGGTTATTAGAGGTTTTTCGTTCAAGAACACGTATGAGAGGGACATTAGTATTACCAACTCTTGATCTCTCGACAAAGGATGCATAAAGAAATATACAACTTTCCGACGAGAAGTTGGGTGCATAGTCTCCATAGATAACATATTCATTACCATCGACATTTTCTGTCTTAATAATACGATTTTTTAAACCGAGAACCTCACGTGAATTCTCATTTAGGAAAATTCTTTCATTCTCAAATGGATTGGTAATATAAATTTTCCTTTGTTCCATGTAATAATTGAATTGAAAGGCACTATTTTTACCAGCGAAAATTTTTTTGTTGATAGCACGACACAGCTCATGCATACTATTGTATTCCTTGTAGGTCATGGTAGCAATAGGGTAATCACTAGAGTCAAAAGTTGCCATTGCACCTTCATCACTGAATTCAAAAGGTCGTATTTTTATGTCATATGTATGATCCTTTCTTAGGATATCATATGTGTTTTTAAGAATACAACCAACAAGAGCAGATACCTTCCGTCAAATTTAACGACAGGGGAAAGTTTTGTCCAAAAATCGCTCGTTTTATTCTATTCGTCAAATAGAGGATCAGAAACATTGGACATGAATGTCACATAAAAACCTTCAGACATTATGAACGTCTTCAGCAGGTACCCACGAATCAAAATCAGAGTTGTATTCTAGCCAGCAAATATGCAACTGTCTCTTATCATTGCGAGTCCGAGTCGTAAATACCCTTTCAACTTGATACATTCCACTGTTTATAGCCTTTTGTAATTCCTAATCAAAAAAGCCACCAAGAATCTCTTCATCTTTCATATCACGAAGCCGATATTTTATTGGTTTAGTATCCAAAATTTTTGACACTTTAAAAGTTCAGTAGACCACAAGTAATTTCCCTTTTCAAAAATATTTCTTGTACGCTTGATTCGAACAGTATCACCAACATTGATTTTTTTTCTGTCTTTCTACTGGAATACTGTTTAAGAAAATGTGTACTCTGACTATAATGAATTTCCTGTGAGAGTACTGAAGAAGGATTAATGAGGACGTTGGTTTTATATTTGCAAAATATTATCAAAATCATGAATAAATGCAGATGTATTTTTTAATGCAAAATATGCCTGAATTAAAAGTCGAATAGTTCGTATTAAACGTTCAGCCAATGCGGTCTTTATAGGACGATGACTATGATAGAGTATTGTATTATATTTAATAAAGTTTTGTTTACATGGGGATTAACAAATCACTTCCACGGTCTATTTGAAATTTTTTTTTGAATCTTGTTTAAAGATGGATTTGAGGGCTTTAGCAACTTCATTACCTCTCTTTGACTGCATTAGTTGTTTGCTTGTAGGCGGAAAGTAAAAATTTAGGTTCACCAGGATAGTTTGTTTGTTTAGAGATATAAGAGAAGTTGAATTGCGAACAAATCAATAGCTGTTATAGTAGGTAAAATTCAAAGCAAGTGTTCGAAAACATTTAGCAAGTGTTCCACGGCACCCGTGGCGGCCAGCGGCCGAGCCGGCACCGGAAGCAGCCAGTGGCCGAACCGGCATCTGCGTTGTCAGTGGCAAGATAAAATAGGCCCTTCAAAATAAAAACACAAAAAAAACTTGAAAATTACCGCTTTGCGCAATGAATAGATAAAAAGGGGCAGTACCGAGCTTGTGACAGAAAATGACTAGATAAAAAAAGGCAGTGTTAAGCTATTGAAGGAAAAAACGTCCCCCCCCTTCCCCCTCCCACAACTATAGAGCTTTCTCAAGACCGAGTTTCTTTCTATAATTTACACATTCAACTTGGTCTGAAGTGAGATAATGGCCATTTGGTAGTACTCTCACAGCACCCTCGAGTACATAAACCTTATCCGATATGTTGAACGAGGCATTTTTTCGACTCAAACTGAACAGTTTTTATACTTTAAAGAACGACTAGCCATTAAACTCGTTCTTGGAATCACTTTTTTTTGTCGGCAGCTCCTGTGAGCACTCATGTTGAAATTTTCCTTTAATTAGCACGACTGTACTCCCTTTGAGGGTTTTTTCATAGTCTCGTCTTATGTTTCAATGCAGTAAACCTTCAGACTGAGAAATACGACTTGCGTTGCCAAATCACTCTCTGTTTCTGATTTTAATTTTATTAATTGATTTGGGGTATGGCGTTTCACCAGTTGCGGATAGCGGGACTTATCCCAGTTTGTGTAATCCATCCGAGAGCTAATATACTTTCCATTTTCCAAATCTTCCAGTAAATTATTAGTTTTAACTTTTAACAATAAAGAATCAGCATCCCCATAAAAAACTTCAACTTGTCCCTCCCTCGGCCACTGGCAGTTACATACATTGTAATAAAACGTTTTTATTAAAAAACGAAAATGTTTTTATTAAAAACTACATTTCTTTTTTCTCTCTAAGAGGGCCATTGTGGAGTCTATGATCGTGAATGATGTGAAGTTCGGATCAGCCATGATTCGGGTACACTCTTTTGGGTCGGTCACGACGTCACAACAACTCCTGTTTCGCACACTCTCAAATATCTTACCAAAGGACGAATTTAAAATGAGTTTAAAGATCTCTTTTTCGACCTTTGTTTTTGCTTGAGACGGTTTGTTGACAAAAGTGTCAACATACGTCTTTTTGTAAGGTTGTTGGTCAAATTGGTATGCTCTATGAATCCTTGTGACATTGAAACCATTGGCAAGCATCCACCGCAAAAGAACGTGGTGTACAACAATATTCCGTTTCGGCTCCAGGTCGGCAATAAGCTTTTGTCTACAAGGTGTCCAATGCATATCATTATTCTCTACTAATGATAAATTGTAGGGACCGAGCGAGTCCGTAGGCAGTGCTCTATTAATGCACGGGAAATCAAAGTCTTTTACCTAGCCATGAAGTTCCAAAGGAATTTCACCGTCAATTTCGAAAAACCAACATTGTGTTCCATTCTCCTCAACAGTATGAATCTTGGGGAAATCTGGAGCAGAAGGATTGTCAAGCCATTGATAATTCCCACACGGCAAATAAAAGTGAGACAGTGCCGACGGATAAAGGGAATTCATATCCAAGAAAGTGGCATTCGACTTTTCACCGGTGCGTTGTCCAATCGGGTCAGTTTCAAGGATACGATCCCCGTGAAAAACATACCCTCCCCAAATTGATCTTTCCACAAATAAGTGCTGATCCACGTCGGCGATCAGATCTATTTCCTCTCCACTGATTTTAAGAATCTAATCCATCACCAAATGAGGAGCAGAAAAATAATACCCCAAATCCAACCCGAATTCGTCATGAATTGTATACGTGTTTTTACAAAGAATATCCAACAACGTCAAAACATCAGTTGCCAGGTACATTTTACAATAATCCCTATATATATATATATGTATATATATATATATATATATATATATATATATATATATATATATATATATATATATATATATATATATATATATATATATATATATATATATATATATATATATATATATTGTCGATCGTTAAATGAATCATAAAACTCTGCAGTGGGTTGTAATTTTTCCACACTTAGCTTCGAGGTGGAGATGTAGTACTCGTACGGGTATATACCCATACACGTTAATAAATCATACAGTTCCTTATATGGAAAGTGCGGTTTTAGGGGGGGGAACTATTAAAATCGTCACTTTTTGTACTTGAATGAGTTGGCTTAGGGATTTAGGGAAGAAACTAAAATAATCAAGAAAACGGATTTTATTCAAGCACGTATTACCATTAGAAGTTGTTTTCCATTTTCTAAGTCTAACAGCTTTTCAGATGATTTAGGTATGATGTTCTATGGAAAAGAACCACCTACCCAAGCGCCATTTACAGCTTCACCTTTCTACAATCGTGCCAACGCTGGTAATATGAATTTCAAATTATAATTGGGATTGTGCAGGTAAACCGGTTAAAAGTATTGTTGCCTAACATTTAAATTAAACAATTTATGAGCGACTCCCTGAAAGTTACTTCCCCTTGATGAAATCTCTTGGTATAAATAGTCGTGATCGCGGTTTTTCGAATCCCCCTCATTAATTTTTTTCTTAAAATCCCAACAAATGTCTTGATTTTTAATTGCCAACTCGTCTTCTGGTGATAGATTCATTGGATACAGTGTATGATACAATCGTGAAATTGCCTCATTTGCTGCTTTAATGAGAGCAGCCATAACTGTGCCAAAACATTCTTTTCCACCCAACGTCTCAAAAAAATCTACCAATTGCATGGTACTACTTGAATCTCTCCGCGCGTGTGCTAAAGAGATCACAATAGATTCATGTTTTTTCACATGATTCGAATTTTATGGATCCGACACATCCATGAAAGCAGCCTCAATGTTCAATGACACCTTGTTGCTCTGCAACAGTGTGTTCTGAAAGCTTTTGAAACTCAAGGTGGCAATGTCCCTTGAAACCGTTTCCACAGACTGGTACACCTGACGCCTGCAGTGTCTCAAGTGATTATTTAGTTTTAAATCGCTACGGAATCTTGATAGACACATTTGGCAGTATCCCTGGTTAAAATTTTTACCCTCATTTAAAACCCTGATAATATGTGGATTTGGAAAGAAATGTCCAATTGATTCAGGATCTTTCGCAGGCTCGTAAAGAAGCCATACCCAGTGTTTAACTGATTCAATAGACAGTGCTCTTAAGTAATAAATTACCCCTTTTTTATTACTAAGTTCCCCATCTTCGTACTCTTCATCAAATTGTAAAACTGTAAACCCAACTTTTAAGTGTTCATTACCTTTTTCAATAATGTCAATCCCCTTAAGCGTAACTGGATAGTGTCCCCTTAAACTATTAAAGTCTACTTTTGGAAAATCAGAACCCTCTTTCCCATTTACTGCCCAGTCGTCTAACGTTCCCTTAGTGACATCATCCTTCAACGGTTTATGTCCCGCCAAAAAGACGGAATACTTAAAAGACTCCAAGCCTGTGTCAAAACGAAGGTGTTTTAAACCTCTAGTAGCTTTTAAATTACTATTATGTTTTTTAAAGTTACCCTTTCCCGCCCCACCTCTTAAAGCAAATTCCCTTTTAAATTTAGTAATATTTAATTCTAATTTTTCTAAAAACAAAACCGATAACCCACTCCCATTTTCATTATATCCCTCCATCCTATTAAAACATTCACCCACCCAATCCGAAAAGACAACCTCAAAATTATGCAGGTCTGGGTGTAGCTTCTAAATTCTTGTTTGAATATCATGATCGCGCAAAACTCCCAAATTTGTATTTAAAAAAAGAATTTTAAATGTGATGGATGCTTTTAAAAAATCCCTCCCTCCCGCCTACCGTCAATGTTTTTCGAGAAGGGCCTGAATGATGCCGACGTAGAGCTGTGTGGTTTCTATGGGGTCCGTTTGAATAGTACCATATGACAGGGAATTAATGGGGTCACAAAACACGGCCCTGTATACATGAATATTGCACAAAGCGGTATCTGCTAGACACAACTCTGGTAATACTGGGGGTGAGCCAGCTCCACTTTGTTCCATATAACTATGAGGGGCGGGCGGTTCTAGTATCCTCTCGACCTCGTTATCTGGTAACTGTTCTAGCCATTGATAGTATATATCGAGGCCGAGATCCCTCACAAAACTGTGTAAATCAAATACACTAGCCAAACTCAGCCCCGCACTAGAACCCTCCTCGCGTTCACTATTCTCTGTGACCTCTTGCATGTTCATATAACTCTCTATATCCTCGTAGAGGTTGTAGGTCTCTTGAGATGGTGGTGCATGAACCTTAAAAAATAATAAGAGCATATAGGCTCAATGGAAGCTATTGCCCTATGAAAGAGAGAGAAGGGTTATGAAAGTCATAGACCCCCACTACTCATAGCACAATGAAGGGGTACTATGCCCTCTTGGTGCCCCACTACTCATTGGAATGTATCATTGCATTATGATGGGGTACCATCCCCTCTTGGAACTGTAATCACTCCACTACTCACTGGAATGCAAGACGTCCTATGTCCTTACTACTGATATAAATGTAATGCCCATCCATAGACCACCCTTTGTATGTATTTTGAAGCATTGAAAGGTTTGCCCAAACTACTGCTATACCCTTTTAAAAAATAATCTTGCAAAATAATCTTGCAAAATAAACTTACCGACGGAGGGTTTGGTTCTGGCAATTTGGCCAGAAATTCTTCGGCCCAGGCTAATAATCCGGCCCAGGCCAGAAATTCTTCGGCCCATGCGGGTCCTGCTCCAAGGAATTGCACCATGAGTCGCTCAATTTCGGCCTGAAAAGGGGAAAAAAATAGGTATAAAAATGAATTTCTCCATTTACCCCTTTAATATGAACCCCAAAACCTTCTAAGCGAATAATCCTCCCAAAAGCTAGCAGATAAAAGAGTCTATAAGGCTAGGAAAGGTGAATAAATGTCATTATCTCTATTAAACTAAGGTGAACATGTTACCTGGAACTTCAATATTCTAGCAAAAAATGTAAAATTGAAAATAACATTATTTTGTGAAGGCACAGATTAAACCAAAAACTAGCAAGTAGTTGCTAGAAAATCGGAAGCCTTATTTCTAAGTCCCTTATAAACTAGGGGGAAATTTTAATATTCTTGCGAATACATATAAAAGTTTCCTTACAACGCTTAAAAATGGCTTAGAACAACCTAATTTCTGAGAGACAGTGTCTTTTAAAACTAGGCAGGCTAGGGATGTAATCTGAAACTTTAATATTCTAGCGAAAAATAGTGAAAAGAAAGGGCTAAAAAGTTGAAAACAGTCATATTTCCTAGTCTTTAAAACACAGAGAAAACTATAATACTCTAGCTAAAAATAGCATTATTAGTTTGAAATGGCGAGATGAAAGACTCTCTAACTGTAAACTATTAGCGAAAACACCTTTACTAGGCACAGAAAATAAGGTGATAGGAAACAGCGGTTTCCTTGACAACTAAATAATTACATTATATTTAGGTATATCTGGGGAGGGAGCAGTGAAATTTATACACATGGGATGGGGGGATTTTAATATTTTAGCAAAAAATAGTGAAAAGAAAGGGCTAAAAAGGTTGAAAAAACAGTCTTATTTCCGAGTATTTAAAACAAGGGGAAAACTAAAGATAAAAAAGAATAAGAACTCCTTCAAGGGCTTAAAGAGGCTTGGAAAATGTTTTTACTAGCCAAGAAATATGAGGTTGAAAAATGGCGAAAAGAAAGGCTTAATAAGTTGAAAAAAAGTAACTAGATATTTCTATAACGTGGTCCTGAGACATAGAAAAAAAAGTGAAAAGAGAAAAGTAAAGAGTAAAAGGCTCTCTGACAGCAAAAAAATAGCTCTAATAGATAGAACAAAATTTACTCACGTCTT
Source organism: Artemia sp. Qi Xiang Cuo (assembly GCF_049724085.1). NCBI lineage: Eukaryota > Metazoa > Arthropoda > Branchiopoda > Anostraca > Artemiidae > Artemia > Artemia sp. Qi Xiang Cuo. The sequence continues at coordinate 13,656,164 of NC_142801.1, forward strand.
CAAATTGCACTGACAGGGCTCTTGTGCAGGCTCCACAGCTAGATTAGTGGGACCTTGCACAGCTCTTGAATGCCCATGCAACGTATGACAGGGAGCGAGGGGTTGGTTTATCACACGCCAGGGTGGTGCAGGTATCGCAGCTTGCATTGATGAGCCAGCAGCATGATGGGGAACAAAGGACTGGCAGAGCTTGGCCCTGGATGGCTTAGGCATCAAAGCTTGCATTGGGCACCTTAGAAAGTTCGGTGGTTTTACTGTCATGAGCCTCATGTCTTGAAGGCCCGGTGACTTCACCATCATGCGAGCGGAGCATAGATGAGACAGCATTTCTTCTTCAGGGTATTGGGGGCGTGGAACTGCCAGCCATCTTCAACCGCTGCACCGGTGTGGCCTCGCCCACTCTTGCACGTTTGTTGGGAGGGGCAAGGGCAGGGAAATTCTGAAAAGAAAGGTAAATTTAGTATATGATAATACTGTTACGGAAGAAAAGAAATTAGTGAAAGTAGGAATTTTATGAAAGCCTCTTTAACCTTAAGAGCAGATTAAATCCATGAATTCGAAAAATAAGAGCATTTAAGTAAACCCCACCCCGTCCTCTCCAGGAAGGTAAAATTGCTAACCATAGTTTTGTTATTTCCCCCTCCCACCTTTAAATAAGTCCTCCTTTTTTTCAAATTCGTGAGAAACCAGCCAGTAAACGTAGAAACACTGTTATTTTAGAAGACACTCCTTGCTAGAAATGAACCCGAAAATACCATCTAGAAATAATAAAAAGCTGTATTTTAGAGCTTAAATTCTATAAATCCCGCCCTTTGTCATTCCAGGAAGGCAAAACTTGATAAAAAGTTTATTGGAAATCATAGTTTTGCCCTATGAAGTACCCCCTTTTCGCCTTTAAATAAGTCACAATTGCAAGGAAAGCGTAGAAAATAGGCTTAGAAATAATAAGCAATTGTTTCTTTATACGCAGGAATTTTAAAAATGGAAAATAAACCGGACACTAAAGTGTAACAAATTCTAGACAATGATTTTCCTGTATATGGAAAATATACAGGCATGCATATGATCCCATTAATGGGAGGGTGCATATTGTGGGTACCATTTATATGCAATTAGCTGTTTAAAAAATAGATTTTTGTCTAGAATAAACGTTTTTTATAGTCCCATCCTCTCTCCTTATACGCAATTTCCAAGCCTAAGATATCTCTATTACACATTAATTTTGCCGAGAAAGTTCAGCTTAGAATTATGCAAAAGCCGTCAAACCTTAGAATAAGCCTTCATTGTTTACCAAAAACCCTTTGAGAGGGTTCACATTCACACCCTTGTTTCGTTAATTTAGGTAATGCGCGTGCGAAAGGATTGGTTTGCGAACCTCCCCTTTCGAGATAATATATATATATATATATATATATATATATATATATATATATATATATATATATATATATATATATATATATATATATATATATATATATATATATATATATATATATATACACTACGAAAACTTTACGAAAAAGACAGTTTTTTTTAAAGAAAAGTAAAGGCCATATTAAACTAAAGATCAGTAGAAATAGAAGCCTACAATAATTCAAACTCAAAACGACCAGAAATTATTATTAAAGAATAAAAAAGGAAAGGAGAATAATTGGTATGGCGGTAACACTGCATATAAATTTAAATGAATGTATATATAGTGGGCTGTAATAATGCAAAAGGTAAATATAACATTAGTTTAAGAAAATAAACATCACGGCATGAAAAAAAAATGATAAACCATCCAGTGGTGGATCCAGAGGGAAGGGCGCGGGGTGCCCCCCTTTAGTAGTCTAAAGTAGCGTAATTTACCTAATTAACGCAAGTTTGCATCAATTAAACTTGCTTCTACCGTAAGTTTGTTGGATCAACCTATTTTGCCCCCCTCCCTACAAAAATCCTGGATCCGCCCCTGAAACCATCACACCTACTCCACCAGTTATTAGAAGAAGTAAAAATTCCTTATTTTCACAAATTTCATCAACCCCCCCCCCCGCCCCCTTTTTTATAAAATCCTACATAGGCCGATGAGTTGAGTCCACTGTATGTAAATAATAGATTAACTCATAATTTTTACATAAATTAATTCATACCTGTGAGATGGGACACTTGCAAACCACTTGGCTGGCTCACCAAGTTTTTTTCTGCTTTCGCAATTACGAATAATGCATTTGGTAACCATTTCTCAGTGATTGACGAAAACAGACTAATCTGCTAATGCAGAAATAAGTGGGAGGAGCTTTTTGTTCGCACCGAGAACGAAGACCAGATATGATCTGTGATAAGCTTACTGTCTATAAACTGTGCTCTATATATAGCATATATTGGCGAAGTATATTATGCCTAGAAAAGCATGCAGGGGGTTCGAACCACATGGGAATGTGTCTATACATGTTTTGGTCTAGAAAAAAACAATGCAGGAGATTTTCAGCACCTGAAGGTGTGTCTAGACATGAATTGCATAGTAACAAGGCAGAAGAGTTGAACAACCTGGGGGTGTGTCTAGACATGATGTTGCCTAGAAACAAGATGTGTCCGTGAAATCTTGGCTAGACAAGCCGAATCTTGCCTGGGCGGGAATTTCACCTAGAAACAGGTGCAAGGGGCTAGGGACATGTGGATTGTCCGGACCACATCTCAAGTATTTATGCCTGGAAACTTGCCAGGGATGGGAATTTCGCTTAAAATTATGACACCTGGTCGTGCCAAATCTTGCCTCGGTGGGAATTTCGCCTAAAGATACAGCACCTGGTCACCAAAAGAGGAAATCGCCGTTAAACATTCTTCTTGAACCTATGGAAGAAAGGAGTAGTCCCTAGGGATGTCTTTGAAAGCAGACTGGAGATTCTACCAGTGATATAGATATGATTGTCGTGACTTTCAATATTAGAAAAATAGTTTTTGTAGTAGCACTTTTCTTTTTTTCTGACTTGGAATTTTTTGGAGGGAAAATATTCAACTTTCTTTATTTATGCGCCTGTATTAGTGGTACTCTATGCTTGCTCATAGACACTAAGTGACTCTCCCAGTGATATTCTATTTTTACAAGTCTTAAAATGACATGAAATATACTTAAAAAATTCATTTATTATTTTTCCAGATAGAAAATAAGAATGCTATAAATATTTTAGTCGTGATTTTTACTATTGGCAAAATAGTGTTTGTAGTAGCATTTTTCTTTTTTTCTGACTTGCAATTTTTGGACTTGTAAAATTATTTAATTTTTTTATTATTATTATTTATATTTTTCGGCTGTATAAATACCAGCATCATAGTTAAATAAAGGTGAAGATAAATTATTCGAAGAAAGTGTGTACACACGATAAAATCATCGTTGCGTTGAATGCTGACAAGGAAAAGTATTTGAACTATCAAGCAAGCATTAATGGGGATATTATCGGAATGCATGCGTTGTCATAACAGTGAGGAGCTAAATTCCTTTGGACTACCCAAGAATTTCCATCGTACAAATGGTGGATATGGGAGATTTTCATTTCCAGAGAAGTTAATGCTTAAAGAGAACGCGAACATAAAAATAATCTTGGATGATGGGGAACAATTCCTTGCTACTGTTAGTGGTAACATGTTACCCGTTGATAGATCCTATCGTTATGGTTCTGGCATTAACATTCTAAAGAAGACAAGAAGAAGAAAGGCAATCTCTTGCACTAATGTTGTCTACCATATGTTGTCTACGTGCCAAAACTGTTATCTGTATAAAAATAATGTGAGAAAAGACAGTGATATCGCAGGCAAAATAAAAAGGGCACTGGCAGACAGTATAACCAATATATATAAAAATTAACTGACAGAAAATAAAGCGCATGTAAACATTATTGCTGCTATTGATCATATAGTCAATGAACCTAATAATATCAAATATGCAACAAATATTGAACCTGTAGGTGACACCCCTGTAAAAATTGTGTATGAATCAAAATGGCTTTTTTTGATTATTCTACTGGTTATGAACTAAGAGAAGAGAGTAACTTTAGTTTCAAGAGAGAATATGATGAATTATTTTATGGAACAGATTCAAAATGTCAAAAGTTGTTCAATGATATTAATAATGTGTGTAATATATTTTTATGTTAACATTCTATATGTCATTATTTCAATAAAAATATTTTATGCATTACTTTGTTGGTTAAAGGAAAATATTGGTAAGGTCTTAGTAAAGTTGGTTCCAATAAATCTCATTTTGCATAGACCGTTCAGAGGTCTATTATGCATCTTAAACAATCATAAACTGTTTTTAGAAGATTAGGAATTAAAATGGGAACTTTTTCTCTTCTTGGGGAAAAATTCAAGATTGATGTATAACATTCTATCTTCTACGGAAAAATTCAGAACAGAACTTGAAATTTATACCTCTTTATTGAGAAAATTTTTGAAGAGAACTTGAACTTTTCTTCACTTCTTTGAGATAACTCAGAATTAAAGTAGAACTTTTTTCTCTTCTTTAGAAAAATTTAGAATTTAACTATAACTTTTTTCTTTTATTTTAGGAAATTCAGAAAAGAAATTGAACTTTTCTTCTTTTCTTCGAGAAAAGTCAGAATTAAAAGTGAAACTGTTTTTATTCCTGGAGAATAATTCAGAAGAGAACTTTAGCAGCTCTTCTTGGGGAAAAATTCAAGATCGGTGTATAGCTATTTCTATCTTCTACGGAAAAAATTCAGAACAGAACTTGAAATTTATATCTCTTAAACAATCACAAACGGTTTTTACAAGATTCAGAATTAAAGTGGGATCTTTTTCTCTTTTGGGGGGAAAAATTCAAGATCAAGGTATAACTTTTTCTATCTTCTACATAAAAATTCAGAACAGAAGTTGAAATTTATATCTCTTCATTGAGAAAATTCAGATGAGAACTTGAACTTTTGTTCACCTCTTTCAGAAAACTCAAAATCAAAGTGAAGCCTTTTCTCTTCTTGGCAAAAATTTAGAAGACAAGTGTAACTTTTTCAGTCGCTACAGAAAAATTCAGAATAGAACTTGAAATTTATTTCTCTTTATTCAGAAAATTGAGAAGAGAACTTGAACTTTTGTTCACTTCTCTGAAAAAACTCAGAATTAAATTGGAAGTTTCTCTCTTCTTTGGAAAAATTTAGAATTGCAGTGAAACTTCTTTTCGTTGTTTTAGAAAATTCAGAAGAGAACTTGAACTTTTCTTTACTTCTTCGAGAAAACTCAGAATTAAAATGGAAATTTTCTCTTCTTTGGAAAAATTTAGAATTGAACTGTAACTTTTTTTGCTGTTTTTAAAAATTCAGAAGAAAACTTGAAATTTTCTTAACTTCTTCGAGAAAACTCAGAATTAAATTTGAAAATTTCTTCACTTCTTTCCGAAAACATAGAATCCAAGTGGAACCTTTTCTCTTCTTGGGGACAAATTCAGAAGAGAAGTATAACTTTTTCATTCTTCTACAGAAAAATTCAGAACAGAACGTAAAATTTCTATGCCTTCATTGAGAAACAGCGAATAAATTCAAAAGGAAGTTTGAAACATCAACAGAATGTAACGGTGACATGGTAAACCACGACTCAACAATACAAAAATATTCCAAGTCTTACATTTCAACGAATAAACTCCTAAATGAAGTTTGTGGAGCATTTTCTCTTCTTGGCTAAAAATTCAGAAGACAAGTATAACTTTTTCAGTCTTCTACAGATAAATTCAGAACAGAACTTGAAATTTATATGTCTTTATTGAGAAAATTCAGGAAAAAACTTGAACTTTTCTTTACTTCTCTGAGAAAAAGCTCAAAATTAAAGTGGAACTTCTTCTCTTCTTTGGAAAAATTTATACTTAAACTGCAACTTTTTTTTCGTTGTTTTAGAAAATTCAGAAGAGAACTAGAACTTTTCTCCACTTCTTCCAGAAAACCCAGAATCAAAGTGGAACCTTTTTTATTCTTGGGGAAAAATATAGAAGAGAAGTATAAATTTTTCACTCTTCGAAAGAAAAATTCAAAACAGAACTTGAAATTTCTATCTCTTCACTGAGAAACAACGAATTAATTCCAAAATGAAGCGTGAAACATCAACATACTGTAACAGTGACAAGGTAAACCACAACACAACAATAAGAAAATATTCCAAGTTCTACATTTCAACTAATAATTTCAAAATAAACTTTGAAACACCAACAGAATGTATATATGACATGGTAAACCACGACTCAACACTACAAAAATATTACAAGTCTCACATTTCCACAAATAAATTGTAAAATGAACTTTACATCAACAGAATGTAACAGAGATAAAGTAAACCATAACACAACACTGCAAAAATATTCGTGGTGATACATTTCAACGAAAAATATCCAAAATGAACTTTGAAACATCCACAGAATATAACAGCGACAACGTAAATCACGACACAACACTATAAATATATTCCAAGTTTTACATTTCAACGAAAAAATTCCAAAATGAACTTTGAAGCATCAAGAGAATATAACAGTCATAAGGTAAACGACATCAAAACACTACAAAAATGTTGCAAGTCTTACATTTCAAGGGAAAAAAAATCCAAAATGAACTTTAAAAAATCAACAGAATGTAACACTGACAAGGTAAAGCACGATACAACACTGCAAAAATATTCCAAGTCTTCCTTCTAGGTATGATTGAAAATAAGACACATAGATTCAAGAGATGAAAAAACTTTTTTTTAATGATGACAGCTTTTCACTACCTCAACTGCTGCAATCTTAAACCTATATTTATAGATGGCAGCAAACTCGCTCAGACACAGGGGTACAGTGAGAGAGACATGCAAAAAAGTTAGGATTATTCAAGCTCACTTAGCTCGCCGCGCTAAGTGAGCTCAAATAAACCTAACTTTAAACATTTAAAAATTTGCCTCTCAATTACTTGGACTATCTGTCTTGGCTTTTTTCTTTTTACAATTAGCCATGTCTTGATGCAGCCTCTCTCACTGTATGCATGTTGCATGTCTCTCTCACTGTACCCGTCTGTCTCAGCGAGTGTGCTGCCTCCTTTAACTATAGGTCAAAGATGGCAGCAGTTGAGGTAGTAAAAATTTGTCATCATCTATAAAAATAAGTTTTTCATCTCTAGGATCCATTTGTCTTATGCTCAATCATACCTAGAAGCAAGACTTGGAATATTTTTGTACTGTTTTGTCGTGTTTTACCTTGTCAGTATTACATTCCGTTGATGTTTCAAAGTTCACTTTGGAATTTTTTCGTTGAAGTGTAAGACTTATAATATTTTTGTAGTGTTGTGTCATGATTTACCTTGTCAGTGTTACATTCTGTTGTTGTTTTAAAGTTCATTTTGGAATTATTTTCGTTGAAATGTAAGACTTGGAGTATTTTGTAGTGTTATCTCGTCGTTTACCATGTCAAAGTTACATTCTGTTGATTCCTCAAATTTCATTTTGGATTTTTTTTTCGTTGAAATGTAAGACCTAGAATATTTGTTTTGGTTTGTGTAGTGGTTTATCTTGTCACTGTTATATTCTGTTGATGTTTCAAAGTTCATTTTGGAATTTTTTTCGTTCAAATATAAAACTTGCAACATTTTATAGTATTGTGATGTGGTTTATCTTATCACTGTTACATTCTCTTGATATTTCAAAGTTCATTTTGGGACTTTTTTTTATTGAAATGTAAAACTTGGAATATTTGTATAGTATTGTGTCGTGATTTACCTTGTCGCTGTTACATTCTGTTGATATTTCGAAGTTTATTTTGGAATTTTTTCGTTGAAATGTATGACTTGAAATATTTTTGTAGTGTTGTGTTGTGGTTTACCTTATCACTGTTACATTTGGTGGATGTTTCAAAGTTCATTTGGAAATGACTCGTTGAAATGTAAGACTTATAATATATTTGTAGTGTTGTGTCGTGATTTACCTTGTCATTGTTACATTCTGTTGATGTTTCAAAGTTCATTTTGGAATTTTCGTTGAGGGGCAAGACTTGGAATATTTTTGTAGTGTTGTGTCTTGGTTTACCATGTCACATTTATATTCTGTTGATGTTTCAAAGTTCATTTCTTCAATTTTTTCGTTGAAATTTAGAACTAGGAATATTTTTATAGCGTCATTTCGTTAATTAACTTGTCGCTGTTACATTCTGTTTATGTTTCAAAGTTCATTTTGGAATTTTTTCGTTGAAATATATGACGTTAGATATTTTTTTTGTATTGGATTGTGGTTTACCTTATAACTGTTACATTTTGTTGATGTTTCATAGGACATTTTGGAATTTATTACTTGAAATGTAAGACTTGGAATATTTTTTGTAGTTTTGTGTCATGGTTTGCCTTGTCACTGTTACACTCTGTTGATGTTTCAAAGTTTATTGTGGAATTTCTTGGTTTAAATGTAAGACATGGAATATTTTTGTAGCGCTGTGTCGTGGTTTACCATGTCACAGTTACATTCTGTTGATGTTTCAAAGTTCATTTTAGGATTTATTAGTAATGTAAAACTTGTAAAAATTTTTGTAGTGTTGTGTCGTGGTTTATCTTATCACTGTTACATTCTGTTAGTGTTTCAAACTTCATTTTGGAATTAATTCGTTGTTTCTCAATGAAGAGATAGAAATTTTAAGCTATGTTCTGAATTTTTCTGTAGATGAGCGAAAAAGCTATACTTCTCTTCTGAATTTTTCCCCAAGAAGAGAAAGGGTTCCACTTTTATTCTGGGTTTTCTCAAAAGAGTGAAGAAAAGCTCAAGTTTAATTCAGAGTTTTCTCGAAGAAGTGAAGAAAATTTCAAGTTCTCTTCTGAATTTTCTATAAGAAAAAAAAGTTACAGTTCAATTCTAAATTTTTCCAAAGAGGAGAATAAAGTTCCACTTTCATTGTGAGTTTTCTCAGAGAAGTGAAGAAAAGTTGAAGTTCTCTTCTGAATTTAATGAATAAAGAGATATAAATTTCAAGTAATGCTCTGATTTATTCTGTAGAATACTGCTAAAGTTATACTTGTCTTCTGAATTTTTTCCTAAGAAGAGTAAAGCCTTCACTTTGATTCTGAGTTTTTTCAGTGAAGTGAAGAAAAGTTCAAGTTCTCTTCTGAATTTTCTCAGTAAAGAGATATAAATTTCGAGTTCTATTCTGAATTTTTCTGTAGAAAAATGAAAAAGCTATACTTGTCTTCTGAATTTTTCACCAAGAAGAGAAAATGCTCCACAAAGTTAATTTTAGAATTTCTTCGTTGTTATGTAAGACTTTGAATATTTTTTGTAGTGTTGTTTCATGGTTTACCTTGTCATTGTTACATTCTGTTGATGTTTCAAAATTGATTTTTGATTTTTTCGTTTAAATGTACCGTTACATTCTGTTGATGTTTCAAAGTTCATTTTGAAATTTCTTTGTTGAAATGTAAGACTTGGAATATTTTTGTAGTGTTGTGTCCTGGTTTAATATGTCACTTTTACATTCTGTTGATGTTTCAAAGTTCATGTTGAAATTTTTTCGTTGAAATGTAAGACTCGAAATATTTCTGCAGTGTTTTGACATAGTTTACCTTGACACTGTTACTTTCTGTTTATGTTTCAAAGTTTATTTTGGAATTTATTCCTTGAAATGTAAGACTTGAAATATTTTTGTAGTGTTGCGTAGTGGTTTACCTTGTCACTGTTACGTTCTATTAATGTTTCAAACCTCATTTTGGAATTTACTTGTTGTTTCTCAATGAAGAGATATAAATTTCAAGTTCTGTTCTGAATTTTTCTGTAGTAGAGTGAAAAAGTTATACTTCTCTTCTGAATTTTCCCCCAAGAAGAGATAAGGTTCCACTTTGATTCTAGGTTTTCTGAGAGAAGTGAAGAAATGATCAAGTTTAATTCTGAGTTTTCTCAAAGAAGTGAAGAACTGTTTAAGTTCTCTTCTGAATTTTCTGAAACGACGAAAACAAAGTTACAGTTCAATTCTAAATTTTTCCAAAGAAGAGAAAAATTTCCACCTTAATTCTGATTTTTCTCGAAGAAGTAAAGAAAAGTTCTCTTCTGAATTTTTTAAAACAACGAAAATAAGTTACTACTCAATTCTGAATTTTCCCAAAGAAGAGAAAAAAGTTCCACTTTAATTCAGAGTTTTCTCGATGAAGTAAAGAAAAGTTCAAATTCTCTTCTGCATTCTCTTCTGAGTTTTCTCAATAAAGAGATATAAATTTCAAGTTCTGCTCTGAATTTTTCTGTAGAAGACTGAAAAAGTTATACTTATCTTCTGAATTTTTCTCTAAGAAGAAAAAAGGCTCCATTTTGATTCTGAGTTTTCTTAATGAAGTGAAGAAAAGTTCAAGTTTTCTTCTGAATTTTCTCAATAAAGATATATATATATATATATATATATATATATATATATATATATATATATATATTTCAAGTTCTATTCTGAATTGTTCCGCAGAAGACTGAAAAAGTCATAATTATCTTGAAAATTTTTCGCCAAGAAGAGAAAAGGCTCCACTTTGATTTTGAGTTTTCTCAAAGAAGTAAAGAAAAGTTTATCTTCTTTTCCGAATTTTCTCAATAAAGAGATATAAATTTCAGGTTCTGTTCTGAATTTTACGTAGAAGATAGAAAAATTTATATATCAATCTTGAATTTTTCCCTCAAGAAGAGAAAAAAGTTCCCACTTTAATTCTGAATCTTTTAAAAACAGTTTGTTATTGGTTAAGGGACATAAATCTCAAGTTCTGTTCTGAATTTTTCCGAAGAAAATAGAAATAGTTATACATCGATCTTTAATATTTCCTCAAGAAAAAAAAAGTTTCCACCTTAATTTTTAATCTTGTAAAAACAGTTTGTGATTGTTTAAAATGCATAATAGGTCTCTGAACAGTCGATGAAAAATCAGATTTATTGAAACCAACTTTACTGAGACCTTACCAATATTTTCCTAAATTCAACAAAGTAATGCATAAAATATTTTTATTGAAATAATGGCATGTAGAATATTAACATAAAGATATGTTACATACATTATTATACATTATTAATATTATTGTACAATATATAAAGTTTTCTTATGAATTTTTCTCCAAGAATGGAAACGGTTTCACTTTTAATTCTGAGTTTTTTCTAAGAAGTGAAGAAAAGTTCAAGTTCTCTTCTGAATTTTCTAAAAGAACAGAAAAAAAATTAAAAAAAGTTACAGTTCTAATTCTGAATTTTTCCAAAGAAGAGAAAAAAAGTTCCACTTATATTCTGAGTTTTCTCAGAGAAGTGAAGAAAAGTTCAAGCTCTTATTTGAATTTTCTCAATAAAAGATATAAAATTCAAGTTCTGTTCTGAATTTTTGTGTAGAAGATTGAAAAACTGATACTTGTCTTTTGAATTTTTCCCCAAGAAGAAAAAAAGGTTCCACTTTAATTCTGAGTTTTCTCATAGTAGTGATTAAAAATTAAAGTTCTCTTCTGAATTTTCTAAAGGAAAAGGAAAAAGTTACAGTTCAACTCTAAATTTTTGCAAATTAGAGAAAAAAGTTCTAATTTAATTCTTAGTCATCTCAAAGAAGCGAAGAAAAGTTCAAGTTCTCATCTGAATTTTCTCAATAAAGAGATATAAATTTTTAAGTTCTGTTCTGAATTTTTACATAGAAGATAGAAAAAGGCATACATCGATCTTGAATTTTTCCCCAAGAAGAGAAAAAGTTCCCACTAATTTCAAGTCTTGTAAAAACAGTTTATAATTACTTAAGATGCATAATAGAACTCTGAACAGTCAATGCAAAATCACACTTATTGAAAGCAGCTTTACTAAGACGTTACCAATATTTTCCTAAAATCAACAAAGTAATGCATAACATACTTTTATTGAAATAAAGACATGTAGAATATTAACATAAAAATATATTACATAAATTATTATACATTATAAAATATCATTGAACAACTTTGGATATTTTGAATCTGTTCAATAAAATAATTCATCATGTTCTCTCTTGATACTAAAGTTACTCTTTTCTTAGTTCATAACCAGTAGAATAATCATTAATCCATTTTGAGTCATACACAATTTTTACAGGGGTGTCACCTACATGTTCAATATGTGTTGCATCTATGATATTATTGGGTTCACTGACTATAAGATCAATAGTAGCAATAATGTTTACATGCGCTTTTTTTCGTCAATTCATCTTTATATTCATTGGCTATATTGTCTGCCAATGCCATTTTTATTTTGCCTGTGATAAGACTGTCTATTGTTACATTATTTTTACACAGATAACAGTTTTGGCACGTAGACAAGACACGGTTATTGACAATAGTGCCAGAGTTTGCCTTTCTTCTCCTTGTCTTCTTTCGAATGTTAGTACCAGAACGATGACGATAGGATATATCAAAATACAACATATTACCACTAGCTGTAGCAAGAAGCTGTCTCCCGTCATCGACGATTATTCTTATGTTTCCGTTCTCTTTGAGCGCTAACTTCTCTGGAAATTATACTCTCGCATAACCACCATTTGTACAATGGAAATTCTTGGGTAGTTCAAAGAAATTTAGCTTCTTACTGTCATGACGACGCAATGATACATTTCCAATAAGATCCCCATTAATGCTTTTTTCATAGTTCAAATATTTCTCATTGTCATCAGTCATGATGATTTTATTATGTGTACACACTTTCTTCGAATAATTAATCCTCACTTTTTTTTTTAATATGATACAGGTGTTAATCCTTCCAATGTCTGAAAATTACTGATTTAATACTTACAATAAACTAGGTAGTGTCGATAACCTGTCATAGAGTACCACTGGGACAGCCGCATAGTGTGTATGCGCAAGCATAGAGTACCATTAATACAGCCGCAAAAGAAAAATACTAATAATAAAAAAAGTTGAATAATTTTCCAAGTCCAAAAGATTCCAAGTCATAAAAAAAGAAAAGCACTACTGCAAACACTATTTTTCTAAAAGTAAAAATCACGACTAACATATATATAGCATTCTCATTTTGTATCTGGAAAAATAATAAATGTGTGTTTTCTTAAGCATATTTCATGTCATTTAAGATATGTAAAAAATAGAGTATCCGATAAAAAAAGGTGAATAGTTTTCCAAGTCCAAAAAATTCCAAGTCAGAAAAAAAAGAAAAGTACTACTACAAACAGTATTTTTCTAATATTAAAAGTCACGACTAGGATATCTACATCATTCTCATTTTGTATTTCGAAAATATTCAATATATTTTTTTTTGGTTTTTAATTATATTTCATGTCATTCTAAGACATGTAAAAAAAGTTGAAAAACTCCTATATTTAAAAAAATATAAAAAATGAAAATAAAAGTTAAAAAAAGTTAAAACAAATTAAACTTAAAAAAAAGTAAAAATGGGGGGGGGGGTAAAAAAAAAGTTGGGGGGGGTATTGGGGCCCTTTGAGGTTGGGACATGGGCGACTAATGGATGTCGTGTCATTGTCTAAAATGTGTACAGCTTTATTAATATCAACTTTATGTATATTCCCGATACTATACAATATTTTATATTAACTATAATCTTCATTTGGCACTTGTGTATTATACCGACCACACTTATACATTTAAAATTCCCGCGTTAAATATATTCGGAATAAAAATATTATTTGTGTTATCCATGTGCACCCAAGAATCGCGTGTCTAATTCCTTGCAAGAATCCTGTGACAAATTCCAGAATAAAAAACAATTTGATGTGCGCCCAGCGTCACAGGCTGTTTTTAGATCTTGTCCCTTACAAGAGTATATTTATCACCATAGGTTATTTTTAGATCTAGGTTCGGATTATGGAGATGTTGTTCTGGCTAGAGTCCATTTGTCTTCCACATTTAGTGTATCCTTAGTAATTAGAAAGCCTCCACTACTAATTTTGCCCTTAAAATTCGGAGGAGGGAACAAAAAGCTAAAAACTATATTTTGCGATAATGAAGGCAGCGGCGGATCCAGGGGGCGAGGGGTTTTGCGCCCCCCAACGTAGTCTGAAGTAGTGTAGTTTACTTAATTAACGCACGTTTCCGTTAATTAAACTTGCTCTAAACACAAGTTTATTGGATCAACCTATTTTGCCCCCCCCCCTCCTAAAAAAAAAGTCCTGGACCCGCCCCTGAATGAAGAGATGTGATCTATTGAATTATCAAGGACGTAGAAAATGAGGGTAAACAGAGTTTGTCATCGGTATTACAGGAATATTTTTACAAATTCCCCCTGAGATCTTGAACTCTAGAGGGGGGAAGTCCAAGAATCAGAAAAAAGTGATATTTTAATGAGTAAGGAGTCCTTCAGTTTTCTTGACTGTAGATGACAAAAAAGGAAAAATAAAAAGATTTGTAACCAGCAAATCACCGGCATATAGAATATAAATTACAAGTTTCTTGTCTAGAATCGGCTAAATTTTTCTGAAACCCCATGTAGAGAGAAGGATTTTTTAGGATTGAATAGATAGAACTAAAAATGCAGAGAACACCATAATTGAACCCTCTGCCCAAAAGAAAATAAGTCCAGGGCTTAAAGATATATACAGTATGGCTCATTAAGTAACGTAGCATAATCTATAAATATACAAACTAGGAAATGAACAAGAAAATGTTGGTTTCAATTATTTTCGTTTTGTCAAACATAAAAAGAATAAACTTTCAAAAATCATTGCTACTAAGGCCAGTGTGGTCTATGTGTAGGTCTTCATCACTCTTCTGTCTCTAAATGTGGAATAAAGCGCGTTATGCAGCACTAAATATCCCTTTCTTTTTCCCTATTGTCTAGAAAATTTGAGACCCTCTTCGGAACATCTCGTTTTTATTTTAAATATTTTTAGCCTTTCTTCTTCCAACACCTTGCATATAGGATGTGTTAATGCAGAAAGACATTTTGTACTTTTCAGTCTTTTCTGATTGCAGTTAAGTACAGAGCTGCGTGAGTTGTTTCCTCAAGCTAATTTGCGGATTTGTATTCCCAAGCTATAATTTTCATGTTTGTACCAGAAAACGCTTGTGCCGTCTTTTTTCGCTTCTGGAGAAAAGTATATGTTGGTGGAACGACAATTGGCTTAAAACAGTATAAAAATAAGTAAGTCATTATCATCACAAGATGAGAAAACTGAGGACGTAAGAACCGAGGTCTCAGCCGAAATATTTGTATTGCATTTCATTTTCGCTGGCTGTAAATATCTCGTTTTTTCCCTTCTTTTTGAGTTTTTTCACCTTGTCAAGCTTAGGAAAGTGTGGTCTTAGAAATTATTACAGTCAGTATCATCACCAACAAGGAGATCCAGCAGTTCCAACACGCAACCCCAAACCACACTACATCAAGAAATCGCAGAAGCGAAAACAACTTCAATTCCCCTCTCACATAAGCTTTTACCGAGAATGTGGATAAAGCTTGCCATATTTTTTTATTTTTTAGATTAGAAGTCGTCCTTGTGCATGTAAATGTATGTCTTTGCAGCAAACAATTCCTATCTTCCGTGAAGTTTCAAACGTCTGCTTTGTTTCTGGTCATTCTTTGCAGGTCTTCCATTGTATCCGCCAGCAAAAACTGTAGGTATGGGTACCGCGTTTCGATACACGCCAAGTAATATCGTGAAAAGTCTCTTCCATTCTTCCAATGAAGTGAAGGCAGATAATTGAGATTATGAAAACCATCCAAAATGTGAAGACAGAGTCCGAATAGATCTTTCCTATTTGAACACAAGTTATCTCCGTCCAAGTTCAATGTCACCTTCACCCAAACCTCCAGAAAAACAAAATATTTTTTTCTGGGAGGTACAGTTGGGGGTTGCTGCCCCCCAAAACCCCCGCTTTTACAGCCTTTAAATAAAAAAAAAGTTTTTTAAACTGAAAGTAAGGAGCGACATTAAAACTTAAAACGAACAAAAATTATTCCGTATATGAAAGGGGCTGTCCCCTCCTCAACGCCTTGCTCTGTAAGCTAAAGTTTGACTTTCTCACAACTCTATTTTTGTTAAACAATAAAAAACTTTAGTGTAAAGAGCGAGGCGTTGAGGAGGGGACAGCCGGAAAACGGAATAATTAGTAGTAAGGGGGGGTGCCAGTCCCACGATTACAATACCCCTTCGAATCTCGATCCGGACACTTTTTTTTAAAACTCCCACGAGTACATAATTTATGGTTTTTGTCAGTGAGAATGAAAAACAGAATTTTTCTCACTTGAAAAAACAGGAATTTTCTCACATTTCTGTCTGTTTTCATGGATGGTTATGTGTGTTGGTCAATTTATTTGATGTTTTTCATGGTTGTCAACATCAAATTATGAATGTTTTATGGTTTTTGTCAGTGAGAATGTAAAAAACATGAATTTTCTCACATTTATGTCTGTTTTCATGGACGGTTATGTGTGTTGGTCGATTTATTTAATGTTTTTCATGGATGGTTATGGATGATTTATGGTTTTAGTCAGTGAGAATTTGAATAACAGGAACTTTCTCACATTTATGGTTGTTTTATGGTTTTTGTCAGTGAGAATTTGAAAAACAAGAACTTTCTCACATTTATGGATGACAACAGCAATTTATGTTCCTGTTTTATGTCTCTTCGTTCTCAGTGAGAATGGACATGCTTGACGCGAATGTTATGAGATTGTTTGGCGAACCTAACCTGAGAACTTGATTTACATAATCGGCGGGGAAATTATTGATTCACGAAGTGGGGAATTAAGAAACATTATTGTTTTTTTTATCTTTAGGCGAACCTAAACTGAGAACTTGATTTAAATAAACGGCGGTGAAATTATTGTTTCACGTAGGGGGAATTATGAAACATTATTTTTTATTTGATCTTTAGGCTAGCCTAACCTGAGAAATTGATTTACATTATCGGCGGGGAGATTATTGATTCACGAAGGGGGAATTAAGAAACATTATGGCTTCTTTGATCTTTTGGCGAACCTAACCTGAGAACTTGATTCACATAATCGCTATGGGAAATTATTGATTTACGAAGGGGAATTAAGAAACATTATGGTTTCTTTGATCTTTAGGCGAACCTAACCTGAGAACTTGATTTACATAATCGGCGGGGAAATTATTGATTAACGAGGGGGGAATTAAGAAACATTATGGATTCTTTGATCTTGAGACTAACCTAACCTGAGAAATTGATTTACATAATCGCTAGGGGAAATTATTGATTCACGAAGGGGGAATTAAGAAACATTATGGTTTCTTTAATCTTAGGTCTGAGGGATAAACGTTCTTTAGGTCAGAGATAAAAATTAATATTTTATTTTTAAATAGGGCTTTATTGATCTTTAGTGTCAGGAATTATAAATGACATCACTTGTTATCTTGGAATTATGCGGGAGTCTAAAGAGATAGAAATTCTATTTTTAAATACGGCTTCACTGAGCTTTAAGTCGGAGAGATAAATTGATATTCTAACGAAACCTTAATAGTTTACCTAGGAAAATTTATGAGATGAAGAGATTAACGTAGGAAAGGGTTTCCTAGAAATTTGAAATGTGAAAGCACAGAGATGCCAAAAAACAAAAGGAACACACAGAAATTACTTTTAGGGGATTATTTGGGCGAAACGGTTTTAGACAGCTTATGGAATTATTTCGGCGAAACAGTTAGAGACATTTTAAAAGATGATTTAAAAGATGATTTTAGAAGAGGTTTTGAGTGTAGTCGTTATAATACACAAGTTGTATTTTAACAGTGTTGTGAGGTCCCCTACCCCAACCCCAAAGGGCCCCCATCCCCCAAACCCCATCCAAAGGGTTCCAATCCCCATACCCCAATCCAGAAGGAACCCCCCGGTCCCCAAAGGTTCCCCGGGCTCCCCAAGGGCCCCCGGACGCCCAAAGGCCCTCACCCGGTCCCCAAAGCCCCAAAGGGCCCCGATCCCCCTACCCCGATCCTCAAAGGTTCCCCCGGCTCCCAATGGGCCACCGGACCCCCAAAGGCACTCCCCGGGTCCTCAAAGGTCCCCCAGGCTCCCAATGGGCCACCGGACCCCCAAAGAGCCCCTCCTCCCCTTTGGTCCCCAAAGGGCCCCCCTCCCTCTCCCTCCATCCTCCCTCCTTCCCATCTCCCTCCCTATCCCCTCCCCCTCCCCTCCCCTCCCACCCATCCCCTCCCCTCCTCCCCTCCTTCCCTCCCCTTCCCTTCCCCATTTTTTAATATTTTTTCTGTGCATTGAGACACAGAACGACCCTCCCCCCGGCCCCCCCCCCCAAAAAAAAGGTCCCCCGACACCCCAAAGGCCTGATTTTTCAAACTTCATTTTGATTTTCTTTCGTTGAAATGCAAGAGTTGGAATATTTCAGTAGTGTTTGGTTGTGGTTTACCTTGTCACAGTTACATTTTCTTGATTTTTCAAAGTGCATTCTGAATTTATTTCATTGAAATGCAAGAATTGGAATATTTAAGTGGTGTTTGGTTGTGGTTTACCTTGTCACAGTTACATTCTCATAATTTTTCAAAGTTCATTTGAATTTCTTTCGTTAAAATGCGAGAGTTGGAATATTTCACTAGTGTTTGGTTGTGGTTTACCTTGTCACAGTTACATTTTCTTGATTTTTCAAAGTTCATTTTGAATTTCTTTCGTTGAAATGTAAGACTTGGAATATTTCAGTAGTGTTTGGTTGTGGTTTACCTTTTCACATTTACATTTTCTTGTTTTATAAAACTTCAATTTGAATTTCTTTCGTTGAAATGCAAGAGTTGGAATATTTCAGTAGTGTTTGGTTGTGGTTTACCTTGTCACAGTTACATTTTCTTGATTTTTCAAAGTTTATTTTGAATTTCTTTCGTTGAAATGCAAGAGTTGGAATATATCAGTAGTGTTTGGTTGTGGTTTACCTTGTCACAGTTACATTTTCTTGATTTTTCAGAGTTCATTTTGAATTTTTTTTCATTGAAATGCAAGAGTTGGAATATTTCAGAAGTGTTTGGTTGTGGTTCACCTTGTCACAGTTACATTTTCTTAAACCATGTCACAGTTACATTTTCTTTATTTTTCAAAGTTCATTTTGAATTTCTTTCGTTGAAATGCAAGAGTTGGAATATTTCAGTAGTGTATGGTTATGGTATACCTTGTCACAGTTACATTTTCCTGATTTTTCAAAGTTTATTTTGAATTTCTTTCGTTGAAATGCAAGAGTTGGAATATTTCAGTAGTGTTTGGTTGTGGTTTACCTTGTCACAGTTACATTTTCTTGATTTTTCATAGTTCATTTTGAATTTCTTTCATTGAAATGCAAGAGTTGGAATATTTCACTAGTGTTTGGTTGTGGTTTACCTTGTCACAGTTACATTTTCTTGATTTTTCAAAGTTCATTTTGAATTTCTTTCGTTGAAATGCAAGAGTTGGAATATTTCAGTAGTGTATGGTTATGGTATACCTTGTCACAGTTACATTTTCATGATTTTTCAAAGTTCATTTTGAATTTCTTTCGTTGAAATGCAAGAGTTGTAATATTTAAGTAGTGTTTGGTTGTGTTTTAAATTTTCAAAGTTAAATTATCGAGATTTTTTAAAGTTCATTTTGAATTTCTTTCGTTGAAATGCAAGAGTTGAAATATTTCAGCAGTGTTTGGTTGTGGTTTACCTTGTCACAGTTACATTTTCTTGATTTTTCAAAGTTCATTTTGAATTTATTTCGTTGAAATGCAAGAGTTGGAATATTTCAGTAGTGTTTGTTAGTGGTTTACCTTATCACAGTTACATTTTCTTGATTTTTGAAAGTTCATTTTGAATTTCTTTCGTTGAAAAGCAAGAGTTGGAATATTTCAGTAGTGTCTGGTTATGGTTTACATTGTCACAGTTACATTTTCTTGATTTTTCAAAGTTCATTTTGAATTTCTTTCATTGAAATGCAATATGTTGGAATATTTCAGAAGTGTTGGGGTGTGGTTTACCTTGTCACAGTTACATTTTATTTATTTTTCAATGTTCATTTTGAATTTCTTTCGTTTAAATGCAAGAGTTTGAATATTTCAGTTGTGTTTGGTAGTGGTTTACCTTGTCACAGTTACATTTTCTTGATTTTTCAAAGTTCATTTTGAATTTCTTTCGTTGAAAAGCAAGAGTTGGAATATTTCAGTAGTGTTTGCTTGTGGTTTACCTTGTCACAGTTAAATTTTTTTGATTTTTCAAATTTAATTTGAATTTCTTTCGTTGAAATGCAAGAGTTGGAATATTTCAGTAGTGTCTGGTTATGGTTTACCTTGTCACAGTTACATTTTCTTGATTTTTCAAAGTTCATTTTGAATTTCTTTCGTTGAAATGCAAGATGTTGGAATATTTCAGAAGTGTTTGGTTGTGGTTTACATTGTCACAGTTACATTTTCTTGATTTTTCAAAGTTCATTTTGAATTTCTTTCTCTGAAATGCAAGAGTTGGAATATTTCAGAAGTGTTTGGTCGTGGTTTACCTTGTCACAGTTACATTTTCATGATTTTTCAAAGTTAATTTTGAATTTCTTTCGTTGAAATCCAAGAGTTGGACTATTTCAGTAGTGTTTGGTTGTGGTTTACCTTGTCACAGTTACATTTTCTTGATTTTTCAAAGCTCATTTCTAATTTATTTCATTGAAAATCAAGAGTTTTAATATTTAAGTAGTTTTTGGTTATGGTTTACCTTGTCACAGTTACATTTTCTTGATTTTTAAAAGTTAATTTGAATTTATTTAGTTTAAATCCAATAGTTGGAATTTTTAATTAGTTTTTGGTGTTTGTTTACCTTTTCACAGTTTCATTTTCTTGATTTTTCAAAGTTGATTTTAAATTTCTTTCGTTTAAATGCAAGAGTTTAAATATTTCAGTAGTGTTTGGTTATGGTTTACCTTGTCACAGTTACATTTTCCTGAGTTTTCCAAGTTCATTTTGAATTTCTTTCATTGAAATGCAAGACTTGGAATATTTCAGAAGTGTTTGGTGATGGTTTAACTTGTCACAGTTAAATTTTCTTGATTTTTCAAAGTTCATTTTGAATTTCTTTCATTGAAATGCATTAGTTGGAATATCTCAGTAGTGTATGGTTATGGTATACCTTGTCACAGTTACATTTTCTTGATTTTTCAATGTTCATTTTGAATTTCTTTCGTTGAAATGCAAGAGTTGGAATATTTCAGTAGTGGTTAGTTGTGGTTTACCTTGTCACAGTTACATTTTCTTGATTTTGCAAAGTTCATTTTGAATTTCTTTCGTTGAAATGCAAGAGATGGAATATTTCAGTAGTGTTTGGTTGTGGTTTACCTTGTCACAGTTACATTTTCTTGATTTTTCAAAGTTCATTTTGAATTTCATTCGTTGAAATGCAGGAGTTGGAAAATTTCAGTAGTGTTTGGTTGTGGTTTAACTTGTAACATGTTCAATTTAATGATTTTTCGATGTTCTTTTTTTATTTCTATCGTTGAAATGCAAGAGTTGTACTATTTCAGAAGTGTTTGGTTGTGGTTTACCTTGTCATAGTTACATTTTCTTAATTTTTCAAAGTTCATTTTGAATTTCTTTCGTTGAAATGCAAGAGTTGGAATATTTCAGTAGTGTTTGGTTGTGGTTTACCTTGTCACAGATAAATATTCATGATTTTTCAATCTACATTTTTAATTTCATAAATTGAAATTAAAGAGTTTTAATATTTAATTATCGTTAGGGTTTGGTTTAACTTTTAAAAGTTACATTTTATTTATTTTTCAAAGATAATTTTGAATTTCTTTCGTCGAAATGCAAGAGTTGGAATATTTCAGTAGTGTCTGGTTGTGGTTTACCTTGTCAAAGTTACATTTTCTTGATTTTTCAAAGTTTATTTTGAATTTCTTTCGTTGAAATGCAAGAGTTGGAATATTTCAGTAGTGTTTGGTTGTGGTTTACCTTGTCACAGTTACATTTTCTTGATTTTTCAAAGTTCATTTTGAATTTCTTTCGTTGAAAAGCAAGAGTTGGAATATTTCAGTAGTGTTTGCTTGTGGTTTACCTTGTCACAGTTACATTCTCTTTCATTTTTCAAAGTTCATTTTGAATTTCTTTCGTTGAAATGCAAAAGTTTGATTATTTCAGAAGTGTTTGGTTGTGGTTTACCTTGTCACAGTTACATTTTCTTGATTTTTCAAAGTTCATTTTGAATTTCTTTCGTTGAAATGCAAGAGTTGGAATATTTCAGTAGTGTTTGGTCGTGGTTTATCTTGTCACAGTTACATTTTCGTGACTTTTCAAAGTTCATTTTGAATTTCTGTCGTTGAAATGCAAGAGTTGGACTATTTCAATAGTGTTTGGTTGTGGTTTACCTGGTCACAGTTACATTTTCTTGATTTTTCAAAGCTCATTTTGAATTTCTGTCGTTGAAATGCAAGAGTTGGACTATTTCAATAGTGTTTGCTTGTGGTTTACCTTGTCACAGTTACATTCTCTTTCATTTTTCAAAGTTCATTTTGAATTTCTTTCGTTGAAATGCAAAAGTTTGATTATTTCAGAAGTGTTTGGTTGTGGTTTACCTTGTCACAGTTACATTTTCTTGATTTTTCAAAGTTCATTTTGAATTTCTTTCGTTGAAATGCAAGAGTTGGAATATTTCAGTAGTGTTTGGTCGTGGTTTACCTTGTCACAGTTACATTTTCTTGATTTTTCAAAGTTCATTTGAATTTCTTTCATTGAAATGCAAGAGATGGAATATTTCAGTAGTGTTTGGTTATGGTTACCTTGTCACAGTTACATTTTCTTGATTTTTCAAAGTTCATTTTGAATTTCTTTCGTTGAAATGCAAGAGTTGGAATATTTCAGTAGTGTTTGGTTATGGTTTACCTTGTCACAGTTACATTTTCTTGATTTTTAAAATTCATTTTGAATTTCTATCGTTGAAATGCAAGTGTTGGAATTTTTCAGTTGTGTTTGGTTGTCGTTTACCGTGTCACAGTTACATTTTCTTGATTGTTCAAACTTCATTTTTAATTTCTTTCATTGAAATACAAGAGTTGGAATATTTCAGTAGTGTTTGGTTGTGATTTACCTCGTCACAGTTACAATTTCTTGATTTTTCAAAGTTCATTTTGAATTTCTTTTGTTGAAATGCAAGAGTTGGAATATTTCACTAGTGTATGGTTGTGGTTTACCTTTTCACATGTACACACATGTATACACATGTACACGCATGTGCTTATCATGAGTGCTCATGATAAGTTAACCTAACCTTTTCCGGTGAGTATGGTTAGGTTAGACTAGATTAAGTTAGGTTAGATTAGACTAGGTTAGGTTAGCCTAAGTACGCTTCACTTAGGTTAGCTTAGGTTAGGTGAGAGACATGCGAAAAGTTAGGTGTATGATTAGGTTAGGTTAGGTTAGATTAAGTTATGTTAGGTTAAGTTAGGTTAGGCTAGGTTAGCCTAAGTACGCACGTGTACGTAGGCTAACCTAGCCTAACCTAACTTAACCTAACCTAACTTAACCTAACCTAACCTAATCGTACACCTAACTTTTCGCATGTCTCTCACCTAACCTAAGCTAACCTAAGTGAAGCGTACGTAGGCTAACCTAACCTAGTCTAATCTAACCTAACTTAATCTAGTCTAACCTAACCATACTCACCGGAAAAGGTTAGGTTAACTTATCATGAGCACTCATGATAAGCACATGTGTGTACATTTGTATACTTTTGTGTACATGTGACAAGGTAAACCATAATCAAACACTAGTGAAATATTCCAACTCTTGCACTTCAATGAAAGAAATTCAAAATGAACTTTGAAAAATCAAGAAAATGTAACTGTGACGAGGTAAATCATAACCAAACACTACTGAAATATTCCAACTCTTGCATTTCAACGAAAGAAATTCAAAATGAAGTTTGAACAATCAAGAAAATGTAACTGTGACATGGTAAACGACAACCAAACACTACTGAAAAATTCCAACTCTTGCATTTCAACTATATAAATTCAAAATGAATTTGAAAAATCAAGAAAATGTAACTGTGACAAGGTAAACCATAACCAAACACTACTGAAATAGTCCTACTCTTGCATTTCAACGAAATAAATTCAAAATGAACTTTTAAAAATCAAGAAAATGTAACTGTGACAAGGTAAACCATAACCAAACACTACTGAAATATTCCATCTCTTGCATTTCAATGAAAGAAATTCAAATGAACTTTGAAAAATCATGAAAATGTAACTGTGACAAGGTAAACCATAAGCAAACACTACTGAGATAGTCCAACTCTTGCATTTCAACGAAAGAAATTCAAAATGAACTTTGAAAAATCAAGAAAATGTAACTGTGACAAGGTAAACCATAACCAAACGCTACTGAAATATTCCAACTCTTGCATTTCAAAGACAGAAATTCAAAATGAACTTTGAAAAATCACGAAAATGTAACTGTGACAAGGTAAACCACGACCAAAAACTACTGAAATATTCCAAATCTTGCCTTTCAACGAAAGAAATTCAAAATGAACTTTGAAAAATCAAGAAAATGTAACTGTGACAAGGTAAACCACAAACAAACACTTCTGAAATAATCCAACTCTAGCATTTCAACTAAAGAAATTCAAAATGAACTTTGAAAAATCAAGAAAATGTAAATGTGACAAGGTAAACCATAAACAGACACTACTGAAATATTCAAACTCTTGCATTTAAACGAAAGAAATTCAAATGAACTTTGAAAAAATCAAGAAAATGTAACTATGACAAGGTAAACCACAAGCAAACACTACTGAAATATTCCAACTCTTGCTTTTCAACGAAAGAAATTCAAAATGAACTTTGAAAAATCAAGAAAATGTAACTGTGACAAGGTAAATCACAAACAAACACTACTGAAATATTCCAACTCTTGCATTTCAACGAAAGAAATTCAAAATGAACATTTAAAAATAAAGAAAATTTAACTTTTACAAGGTAAACAACAACCAAAAACTACTGAAATATTCCAACTCTTGCACTTCAACGAAATAAATTAAAAATTAAATTTTAAAAATCAAGAAAATGTAACTGTGACAAGTTAAACCACAACCAAACACTACTGAAATATTCCAACTCTTGCTTTTCAACGAAAGAAATTCAAAATGAACTGTGAAAAATCAAGAAAATGTAACTGTGACAAGGTAAACCACGACCAAACACTACTGAAATATTCCAACTCTTGCATTTCAACGAAAGAAATTCAAAATGAACTTTGAAAAATTAAGAAAATGTAACTGTGACAAGTTAAACCACAACAAAACACTACTGAAATATTTCATCTCTTGCATTTAAACGAAATAAATTAAAAATTAACTTTGAAAAATCAAGAAAATGTAACTGTGACAATGTATACCACAATCAAACACTACTGAAATATTCCAACTCTTGCATTTCAAGGAATGAAATTCAAAATGAACTTTGAAAAATCAAGAAAATGTAACTGTGACATGGTAAACCACAACCAAACACTACTGAAATATTCCAACTCTTGAATTTCAACGAAAGAAATTCAAAATGAACTTTGAAAAATCAAGAAAATGTAACTGTGACAAGGTAAACCACAACCAAACACTACTGAAATATTCCAACTCTTGCATTTCAACGAAAGAAATTCAAAATGAACTTTGAAAAATCAAGAAAATGTAACTGTGACAAGGTAAACCACAACCAAACACTACTGAAATATTCCAACTCTTGCATTTCAACGAAAGAAATTCAAAATGAACTTTGAAAAATCAAGAAAATGTAACTGTGACAAGGTAAACCACAACCAAACACTACTGAAATATTCCAACTCTTGCATTTCAACGAAAGAAATTCAAAATGAACTTTGAAAAATCAAGAAAATGTAACTGTGACAAGGTAAACCACAACCAAACACTACTGAAATATTCCAACTCTTGCATTTCAACGAAAGAAATTCAAAATGAACTTTGAAAAATCAAGAAAATGTAACTGTGACAAGGTAAACCACAACCAAACACTACTGAAATATTCCAACTCTTGCA